>NC_091557.1:435959-443459 GCF_042767895.1 Penaeus vannamei | reverse complement strand
CCTGAACCTATTATTAGAAAGAAATGGGATAAGTTGCATTCCTGCTAAGCATTCTCCACAAATAAGTGTATTACAAATGCAGGTTAAATTCTTTTTTCGAAATGGTTGTCATGCTACCTCTCGTTGTCTTTCTCTTTCTCTCTTTTTCTCTGTCTTTCTTATTTCTTCTTCCTTTGCCTCCTTCCTCTTCTTCGTCCCCCTCACCCCCCTTTTCTTTCCATTTTCTCCCTTCCTCTCCCTCCAGTCTTCCATCCATTCTCTGTCTGTCTGTCTTCCCCTCTCTTCCTCTCTCCTCTCTCTTCCTCCCTTTCCTCCTCCTTCCTCCCTCCTCCCTTCTTCTGCTCCCTCTCCCTATCTCCCTTCCTTCCTCTCTCCCTCCTCTCCCTCTCCGTCTCCATCTCTTCTATCTCCCTCCCCCTATCTCCCTTCCTCCTCCCTCTCTCCCTATCTGCCTTCCTCCCCCTCTCTTTCTTTTTCCTCTCTCCCTCTCTTTCTCCTTCCCTTCCTCCCCCCCACTGTCTCTCCCCCTCTCCCACTCACTTCCCCTCCTGCCCGCCCTCCTGGACTGATACAGGAAGGGAGGATGTAAATATATATCAATATTGGGGATAATTCTTTAGAATCAGTAAAAGATGAGTTAGTGACCGAAGGAAACGACTATTAGAGTAGTTTAGAAGGGAAAATGGTCGCAACGTGCTAACCTGAGCATGGCCGGTTCGACAGGTTCGTAACCTTTTCCGGGTCTGGTTATTCCCCTTTTTATTATCTAATTATACACATGCAGGCATTCATAGATGATGTAGAAGAACATTTTTGTTTGGTTTGGTTTTTAGTTTCATTTCCTGTCTCCTTCGCTTCGTTTACTCATGTCTCCCTCCTTTTCCATTTTCCTCTCCCCTTTCTCTCATTTCCCCTCCTTCGTTCCCCTCTCCCGTTCCCTTCTTCCTTCTAAGGTCCTTGGCCGCCCGGTATTCGTGTCACGTGATGTACCGGACAAATGATTTCGCTGTTAAAAGACTAATTACCGGTTATCATCAACGACCCTGTTCTGATGTTGTGGTTTGGGGAATTTGCAGGATTGTTGTTTCGTGAATGTTTCAGAGTCGCAGCGCGCGAGTTGAAGTATGTTCCCTTACTGTTTCTCTCTCTCTCTCTATCTATCTATCTATCTATCTATCTATCTATCTATCTATCTATCTGTCTATCTATCTCTCTTTTTCTTTTCCAAGTGCGTTATAGTCTGTCACGATTTCATGTTGTCCTTGCGTGAAACGGCAGCAACTGTCAATAATATAACACGAACAAAAGCTTTCGTAAGTCACGCTTTGTTCCCTCCCTCTCTTCCACTCTTGAATTCCTTCTCTCTCTCTCTCTCCGTTTCCATTCCTCTTCTTTCCCCTTTTCCCTACTCTATTTTTTTTTACTCTTCCCTCTGCCAACCGCCACCGCTGTGTCTCGCCCTCGTCCTTGTCCGAGACTTCCATACGTTTCTCGCTCATTGTCTCCCGCTAACCTCGATATTATTTTGTCCTTTTTATGGGCGTGGTGCGACTAGGGTGCGTATTGAGCAAAGGCTCGAGTGCGAGGAGCTGGACGAAAATTAGTATCCTTTGATGAGTCACGGGTGAGGGACGCAACCCACGCTTGCGCTCATGGCCCGTTAAGGTCACTCAAGGATCAGCGCACGTGCCACTTTCACCTTTAATGACTTTTATGCCTATATTTGGGCCGGGTTTCTGTTTTTCGAGTTAATTTACCAGTCTTTACTCATATTTTAGTAATAACTTGAATGTGTTATTTGATTTTTTAAAATTATTTTCTGCGTAACATTAGTTTTGAAGTAGAAGTGTTGCGAAGAACAGAAAACCGATTAATTTCCCCTTTTTATCGACTGTTACTACTAGAACGTAGAGATTAATATGTTCCTGGTGACTGGTGCTTGACGGAGTATCAGTTCTTGTTCTAGGGTTTTAAGAAAAATCTGCGAGTCAAATAAAAAGGATGCTTGATGTGGAGTTTTGGCTGCGTGCTGTGGAGAGGGGAAGGGGGGGGGGGGCTCGTGAGGACGGTCAAGGAGTGCGTTCAGAGGGACCAGGTCCTATACTTCTCGTAAGCAGAACTAGTTTTGAAAGGAGATTCAGCGACGAATTGACCGTAATATACGATCGGATTAAATGCCGCGATCCACCCCTTGGATAGCGCCGAGAAATTTCATTACCTTAGATGTACCCTAAAGTCAGTCGAGATCATCATAGTCAGAAAAAGTCAATTGCCGTTGAAGCAGGAGCTCAATCCAGGTGATCTTGGCCACCGACAATGCTGAGGGCTTGACTGACGGGCGTAAGTGGTGGGCAGAGGGCGCCATCACATGTATTTGACGGGATAGGTTGCCGTGACGAACAGAATTTCTTTGCAGTAACAAAATGTCTTAATTTTACTTCTATCTGGGGAAGGATCCACATGTCACACCACCTCGGTGCTGTGGCGAAAAAGAAATGGACAATGTTTTCAGTGCCCGCAAACGTACTCTTGCTGGGTCGTCCTATATTTTGTTAGTACTGCTGAAACTGCATTCATTGCAGTGCTGCTTTAATTATATATATGTATTTTTTGTCATTTTCCTATATTGCATACTATAATTATACCCCTACTTTAGGTCTACATAGTTCTTTGGTTAATACTGAAAGTATTACTATGGTCTTCATTAATTGATTATTATACACTTGAATTTTCTTGTCAGTCTTCAAAATTTACAGTGATACATCGTTGTGTTTATTAATGCACACTCATATTAGTTTCTTAAAACATTTCAGATCATGGTTAAGGCCGTTGGGATCGACTTGGGAACAACGTACTCCTGCGTCGGAGTCTTCCAGCATGGCAAGGTGGAGATCATCGCCAACGACCAGGGCAACCGCACAACGCCCTCATACGTCGCCTTCACGGACACCGAGCGGCTCATTGGAGATGCTGCCAAGAATCAGGTCGCAATGAATCCCAACAACACTGTGTTCGATGCCAAACGGTTGATTGGGAGGAAATTCGAAGACTCGTGTGTTCAGGGGGACTTGAAACACTGGCCCTTCCACGTGATCAGCGACGGCGGCAAACCCAAGATCGCGGTCGAGTACAAGGGGGAGAAGAAGACCTTCTTCCCAGAGGAAATTTCTTCGATGGTTCTCATCAAGATGAAGGAAACCGCAGAAGCCTACCTGGGCGGAATCGTCAAAGATGCTGTCATTACCGTCCCTGCCTATTTCAATGACTCGCAGAGACAGGCAACTAAGGATGCTGGTACCATTGCCGGCCTCAATGTCTTGCGTATCATCAATGAGCCAACAGCAGCCGCCATTGCGTATGGCCTGGACAAGAAAGTGGGAGGTGAACGAAATGTCCTCATCTTCGACCTGGGAGGTGGTACGTTCGATGTCTCCATCCTTACCATTGAAGATGGCATCTTCGAAGTGAAATCAACAGCTGGCGACACTCACCTGGGAGGCGAAGACTTCGACAACAGACTTGTCAATCATTTCATGAATGAATTCAAGCGAAAGTTCAAAAAGGACTTCATCGAAAACAAGCGTGCTGTTCGCCGCCTTCGCACAGCTTGTGAACGAGCGAAGAGGACACTTTCTTCATCTACACAGGCCAGCATTGAGATCGATTCCCTGTATGATGGCGTGGATTTCTATACCTCTGTCACTCGTGCCCGGTTTGAGGAACTGTGCGCCGACCTCTTCCGTGGAACTCTTGAACCCGTGGAAAAGTCCCTCCGTGACGCCAAGATGGACAAGGCTCAGATCCATGAAATCGTTTTGGTTGGTGGATCTACAAGGATACCAAAGATCCAGAAACTCCTGCAAGACTTCTTCAACGGAAAGGAGTTGAATAAGTCCATCAACCCAGACGAGGCCGTTGCTTATGGAGCTGCTGTCCAGGCAGCTATCTTAGTAGGAGACAAGTCTGAGGCTGTGCAGGACTTGCTGCTTTTGGACGTAACGCCCCTCTCATTGGGCATTGAAACAGCAGGTGGCGTGATGACCGCTCTCATCAAGCGCAACACAACCATTCCCACGAAGCAGACCCAGACCTTCACAACCTATTCAGATAACCAGCCAGGTGTACTCATCCAAGTGTACGAGGGCGAGCGAGCCATGACCAAGGACAACAATCTCCTGGGGAAATTCGAGCTCGCCGGCATTCCTCCAGCTCCGCGAGGCGTGCCGCAGATCGAAGTCACATTTGACATTGATGCCAACGGCATTCTAAACGTCTCTGCCATTGACAAGTCGACTGGCAAAGAAAATAAAATCACCATAACCAATGACAAGGGTCGCCTCTCCAAGGAAGAGATCGAACGCATGGTTCATGACGCTGAGAAGTACAAGGAGGACGACGAAAAGCAACGGGAACGCATTTCTGCCAAGAATAGCCTCGAGTCCTATTGCTTCAACATGAAGTCAACAGTGGAGGATGAAAAGTTCAAGGATAAGGTCTCCGAGGAAGACCGCAACAAAATCCTTGAAGCTTGCAATGAAAGTATCAAGTGGCTCGATGCCAATCAGCTTGGGGAGAAAGACGAGTATGAACACAAACAGAAGGAGGTTGAGGGTATCTGCAACCCCATCATCTCGAAGATGTACGCGGCTGCAGGAGGAGCCCCAGGCGGCATGCCAGGCGGTGCCCCAAGCGGAGGCGCATCTGCTGGCGGCCCAACCATTGAGGAGGTCGATTAACTTGATTCACTTCCAATAGAGATGTCTTCACTGTAAACCACTTTCTCAAGTTAAAAATGTCCATATATACATATGGATAATGATTACTGCAGAAGCGTTTGGAAAGAAAATAAGAAAATGTTTATATATTATATATATATATATATATATATATATAAGTTCTGTTGATAATTGGAAAAATCAAGCAATTCCTTTCCGTTTCAGAAGAAAAAAAATCGCATACAGCCTGTGGTTTACCCATTTTCAGTTGCGTATTGAAGTTTTCGAGGAATGCAATAGTTGCTTTTACATTTTATGAAATATGTGCTAATTATATATTCAAGTTACCCAGCCTAGTTTGTAAGGAAAAGTAAAATTTTCTTTATGAACATTGAAATGATAATAACACATGTAACTGAATTATTATAGTTGTCATTGATTGTTGACTTGTAAATCAAATGTTAAGCCAACCGTAAAATAAATATTGCTGCGTATACAGGGAAATTTAAGGATTATTGTTAATCCGGGTTGCTTTGGAACATTCCATGTACCATTTTATTTTATTATGGAGCAACATTTAAAGGAACACCATTATTTTCTTTTATGGAAGGTAACCTGGTTACATGTTCAAGTGATTGAGATAAGCATAAACGTTTTCTTTTTGTTTTGGTGATCGAAAAGAACATAGAACTGGTTCACTTTTATTGCCAGTGTTTGTTTCCTTACAGAGTACATGGTTCACCTAAATTGTGTTACTGCAACATCTCTCGTTCTGAAATATAACATTTAGTATTTTGACGTGGAACAGAGCCAAAGATTCTTGTTAATTTTGGGGTGAATGTGCTCTCAAGTACAATATAGCCTTGCAGAACTCTGATCTAAGATAGTAAACGTTCATAAAATTTCCAATTTATTACAAGAAATTATATATGGAACATTTATTACCCATTCATCACAGTTTATTGTCTTTTTTGACTAATAAAGTCAAATAACTACATGTGTTTTCTATTACCTGTTACGCTGCATATGGTTTTCGTATTTACATTGGATGAGCTTAAGAAAATTGAAGACAAAGAAAAGTTCCCAAAAAACAAGAAACAAAGTCTAATGAGAACACTTGTAATCATTTCCTGCCTTTCTTATAATGGTTACAGTGTTAAGTAATCATATTAAAATACCTTGATCATGACAGTCTAGTAATATTTGAAGAATATATAAATGCCACCAGTAATTAACACTTGTGGTGGAATGGGTAATGAAACAGTTATATTCCTCTTTGTATATAATGTGTTTATTCACTATATACACTAACAATGATCCATAGAGCAATTCAAGCGAGCAAGAGCAACCAGGAATAAAGCTAATATTCATATGTCAATGAAAATATACCTGAGTACTAGTAATATATATAAGAATAGGATTAATATATATCAATACATATATCTAAAGGTTATGAAAGGTTGAACTTCCCACACTGTCTGGTAGATCACAAATTGATTTGTTAGATGTATGAGGCTCAAATAACTTCATGAGTCCCTAGGAGACTGCTGTTCTGCCCAAGTTTTTATACAAAAATCAATTCCTCTGTCTTGATCATACAGAATTGTAAAAACATATAATGTCTAACAATTTCCTTCTTAACAAAGGCCCCCAAAAAAGCAAAAACAAAATCTGACTCTTTACAGTGCTCAAAAAATTATTCCAAACTAATGATGCCTGGTAAATTTTTACCAGAGTCATTTGTTTATCAGTACACTAGACTACAGCAAGTCAAGTTTGGTATTAGTATGTTTATTGTATACTCTGTCGGTGTTTGTATTTGTGTGGACATTCAGGAAATTATTAAAACACACTGTAGGTCAAGATAACCCTGGGATGTTTTTGATTTATGTTTAACAGCTCTCTACTGCCCATGTGCACAATAACTGGCAGGTGAAAGCATTTCACATGGTAGAAACTGGCAACTGGCAGCTCAGCAGTGCAATGTATTGTCCATTCATAATGAGGGAAATTTGACTGTTAGGGCAGTGAACACATTTGCATTGTATATCAACACAGGATTCACATCTGCGCTAAGAAAATGATTAAAAATTTGCTGGAATAATCATTGCAGAAGAGAGAAATTTCCAAATGGGCAATTCTGTGTGTAAAGTAATTATATTTTTTGTTCAGGATATGATTATATGGTAATACTTTAATTAATGTACATGTGTCAGTATGAATTACCATTGCACTTGTACTGTGTGCTGCTCCACATTATTCTTACTCTTACTTCAGCAAGATCTGAAAAAAGCTGCTCAAACTGATCACTTATCTTCCACATTCAATAAGATCCTAACTGGTTATGGGTCTTAGAACAGTTAGGACACAACCTACAAGAAGAAATGTCCAGCACGGAAGAAATGAGCACAAGAAGAAATGTTCAGCAGTTCCCAGTGAACTGCTCCCATCTGAACTCGAGATTGTTTCTTGTTCTTTCCCCTAAAGCTTGTAAGTCTCAGCTTGCAATTCTTGATGAGGGTCACTGGCTCAGTATCTTCTTTTAAATTTCATATTTTTTTTAGTTTAATCCCCAATCATTCATTGGTCCAACTCCCAAACCAAAAAAGTAATACTCCTGCATTAATATAGAATCTTAAAACTTTTCACTAGTCAGTGTTTACAATTGCATGCTTCTTTGTAGAAGTCTATTCATTCTGAAGTCTCTAAATGAAAAGATTCTTTGATTCAATCTCTGCATGCAAACATTATCCAATTTCAGACTTACAGAAGGAAAAATCATATC
>NC_091557.1:415959-430959 GCF_042767895.1 Penaeus vannamei | reverse complement strand
TGGTCTCTGCATGAAGGTTCTCATGTGATACATCTCCAGAATTTGTTTTGTCTGAAAACTGGACTCTCTTCTTTGATATATCCTCAGTATTTTGTTTATTACTCTCATTTTCATTACTGGGAGATGTCTTTTGTCTGCCTTTACTTTCTTCCATGTCATTCTCCTTAAATGTAAGCTGGCTTGGTCTCCAATTTGCATCTAATATTGATATTCCTCCTCTGTTATCTTTTGAGGCATAGATTTTTCTTCCATTGAGCCCACCCCTGGGTACTGTGCATGTTGATGTTAAAATGTGACTTGTCTCTCTAACATCTGCTATTGATGGTTTACCTTTAACTCTACTCTGTTTAGCCTTATTAGCAGGAGGACCTGAACACTGACATTTTGGTCTCATATGATTACAATTAAGTCTGGTCTTTAGCTGATTCCCCATGACAGTCATTTTTGCGTGTGGTCTTGTTTCACTACTTTTAGACTTATGGTGCCTTAGTTTCCTATTAGACTGGGAGATCTGGTTGAAGGAAGGTGAACTGGATAAAGACATCAGTGTGGGTTTTTGTCTTCTTGTGGTGGTGTCTATCCTAACTGGACGGAGTTTTTCCGCTTTTCTGAAATAGATTTGTCACCAATTGAAAACATGGCTATTGAGAGTCATCTTGATAGATATATATATCATCTAGTACAATCTAAATAAAATATTGGTTCATATGATTTTAATCTTACATGTAGATTAAATTATGCAAATAATATTTATAAATTATTTGAATACATGAGGAATAAAATACTTACGTGCTAATTACTGGTCCGTAAAATGTAACTTTCTTCTGTGGCTGGACAGACTTCCAGTCAACTCGAGACTTTTCCTGTGCATTTTGCATCTTCTTGGACCTTTGAAAAATAGGCAAACACTACATGTTACATATACATATATTAACATTTCATATAAAAAAATTGTATTTCACACTAACACCTTGGCGATAGGGCACGTTTATGGCCCTTTGGTCATTAGGTGCCATGCTTAATTCACCTATTCTGCTCCCCAGCAAACAATTTGTTCTCTCAATGACCTCCACCACTCACCCAAACCCTAACTGCAGTGTCAGCGCCATGAGACCTCCTCACACGCCACAGATTTTAAGGGGTAATGAATTATCATTTCCTTTCCTATACCAAGCAGTCCAACTGACCTGAATCCCAAAACAAATCAAAAGGTAATGTCTCATAATGAAGAAATTAATATAGATATATCTGAAAATATCAAACTTAGTGATAAGAAATGCACGAGAATATTGATTACTACATAAGTAGATTCAAACCTCCATGCAGACCAAACTCTACAGTCTGATGGTACTTTACATACTAACTTGAATCTAATAAATGTGCCCTGTCACTTAGGAACACCAAGGTGGAATTTCAGATCGGTTTTGGCTGTTGGTACAAAAGGGCATCTTTCATGCATTTGCCAGTTATCCCCTCTTCTGACAAGTTTAATTTACCAGTCTCCTATAATTCATTTACTCCATATATATCACACATTTTTACTCTGATAAACCTCAAACCCCGTGTGTGTTACTGTGTCATGGTCAAATTTCTGCAAAAGACTGCTCAAGGCTGACGCACCGCAGGCACTGAGGCAACCGAATACAATTCAAATTCGAGACGGTACGAGCTTTCATATAACGCCTCCATATTCTTGCCCAATGTTACACCTTCGTCTACACACATAACATATATTCACATCTAAATATTGCAAAATTCCACGACCTGTTTCCGTAATATTCCCAAATAACGGCACAACCTCTTCGAGACTTCACATACCTGTCAACGTCTCCTAGAGCCATCAAAAGTATTTGTTTGTTTACGTTTAGGCGTTCGTGTAAGGCTGCCCCTTGAATGCGCATGCAAACTCCAGAATGGCCAATAATGGCTATATCATGAATGCGTCTATTATATTATATTTTTTCTACTCCAGACCACTATGATTTTTAGTTGTTATCTTAATTTAGATATATGTTGTAATCTTTTATGATTAGTTCTATCGCTTATGGTTTGCATATTAGATGATATCGTCGTCCGAAGATATTCCCATCTCATTTCTACTGATTTCACATGAAATCAAATTTCTACCGATTTTATATGAGATAGACTAAATGCATTCTGTTGAATATCTATTAATCTGTTTGATATCTATACGGGCATCACCCAGTGACTTGGGCCATTTAAAATCATGTTCCCCTTATTTGAAGGAGCTGATTAAGGTAAAAATCCCAATTTAAGAAAAGTATATTGGTGCCTTGTGTGATTATTGTTTTTTTTTTCTTTACTACTACTGCCACTACTACTACTACTACTGACTACTACGACTACTACTAACTACTACGACTACTACTAACTACTACGACTACTACTAACTACTACGACTACTACTAACTACTACGACTACTACTAACTACTACGACTACTACTAACTACTACGACTACTACTAACTACTACTACTACTACTACTACTACTACTACTACTACTACTACTACTACTACTTCTGCTACTACTACTACTACTACTGCTGCTACTACTGCTACTACTACTACTACTGCTACTGCTACTACTACTACTACTACTACTACTACTACTACTACTACTACTGCTACTACTGCTGCTGCTGCTACTACTACTACTACTACTACTACTACTACTACTACTACTACTACTACTACTACTACTACTACTACTACTACAACAACAACTACTACTACTACTACTACTACTACTGTCAATGTAAATTTTAATCATTTACTAGGATGGACAACAAAAGAAACCTTCAAAATACATCGATGATACTGGAAGTAATTTTTAGAGTGACGTACAGTGAAGTGCATCAGAAAGCCGAAGTTGAAAAAGCTACTTTCATATATTTTTAATGAAATCCACAAAGCATTATATATATATATATGAGGTAAAGTGTGTTAAACTTACATGGAATGGAATGGAAAACACATAAAAAATTAAAACTGGAAAAAATATACTATGAAGTTGATTATACAAAAAATGTAAAGGACAAAAGCATTAACTAACTGTAACTACAATTATTACCAAGACAATCTGTTAAAGTAAAATTGTCAGATAAAAAAAATCCAACTTATAAATACAATTCTTTACAGTACACAAAAACACACTGTTTAGATTCAGTGGTTTTAGTTTTCATGTTATCTGATAATTTGACTGTTACAGTTGATCTTCAGCTTAGCACTGCTCTTGTTAATATTCTGATCTTAATGACTTGTGGACTTTAAACGACACAAAGTGCAAGAGTAATGATGTCCATTTAAACACAGCTGCAGTCCTCAATTAGTGGCTCCTACAAAAAGACAAGTAGGGTCCAGGAGTTAGGTCATAAAATGACACATGGTTGAGGCATCTATTGAGATCGCTGCTTGACAAATTAACCAGTCAGGTTACAAATCTTGGAGAAAAGGAAACCAGCAGACTCATTAACTTTCACAAGAAATCTGGAACAGTTAATTAATGCATATAAGTAGTAGTCTACTTTTAGAATAGCAGGTAGAGCTTAGAAATGAAAGGTAAAAAGTTACTTTTAGTTATAAAACATGGCTAAAAAGCATGTAAATCATTTTGACTGATTTGTTTGACAAATAATTCAGACAATTTTTTTCAGTCACTCATTTCAAAGGGGGAAATTTTCTTCAATTTCTAAGTGAAATCAAAACATTCCTGTATAATGATCCATATTTTGCCTCATTTAGTCTCACTCAGTCTATTCAACATTATTCATTTATGAATCAGATCATGTATTCCAAAAAAAAATTATGATCTGCAAAATGACAGATTTTACAATGCCAATAGTTATAGAAAGGAAGATCTTATGTGCCAAGTACTGTGCTCTCAAGTCTATATTTTTTATTTATTGAAAAATTTCTGCTGTGTCAACACCTCAGGTCATTAGCGTGGTATACAAACTGAAGCAATAGGGCTAGGCTTAGGGGCAAAGCCCCAGGCAAGGAATGGTCATACAGCACTTTGATAAATGTTAGTGTGATAGTGAAAAGGTTAAAGAGAAAATTACAAATGGAGTATGAAGGCCATTCAAGACTGATAGAGCCAGTCTTTCATCCTTTCAGAAGCTCTCTCACTTTAGAATGTGGATTGAAGGGAATGAAAAAGAGGAAGAAAAGGAAAGAAGTCCATGCAAAATTAGTTGAGAAGAGGGTTGAGGCCCAAGGTAGGGGTGATCCCCTACCTTAGGCCTCAGTCCCCATCTCCTAAGCTCACCCCATGCCGACAAAGGGCATGGAATTGGGGGGTCTTAAATCCATAGATCCCAAAGTGATCACATGCATTGTCTTCCTCTGTCTAGTATGTGTATTGAGGTCAAGGGAAATATATTACCCATTATCATACTGATCAACTTTTGGATGTGAAATCTTTTTGTTTGGAATATTTTAATACTGAAAAAAAGGGCTTACTCAAATAATTGTGCTGGATTTGTTGGCAGGGTGAAAAAGCAGGAATTCACAATGCAACTGACTAAATTTCAAATAAGTCGCTATTTTATAAATAGGATACTATGAAGAGAACCGCCACCAATAATCAAAGCTTGGCATCAAAGTTTTAATGGTTGGTTTTGCATACTATAGGCAGGTAGAGATGTATTGTGTATATTCTGTATATATATAAATTGGCAGTGTCTTTATGTTCAATATTCTCCACTCAGCAATTCATGGACATATATGGTTACTGTAAAAATATGTAGTAAATCAATATGTAGATAGGACTGCAGTATTTCACTTGGTAAATTGTAAATGTTCCTTATTTTAGCAATAAAGGAAAGGAATCTTAACATTAAAAAAATGAGAATTATTGAATATTATAACCATCATTTACTGCAATAAAGCATTACTTAAGTTACAGCTATGTTTCTCCCTCCTCAGTCTTTGTGTACTGTAGCAAGGTTTTTAACTGATATGAGGCTCACAAAGCCCCGAATATCATACATACCATGAGCGACATTTTGTAAAAAATGATCTAGCATCAAGACCAGGAAGTGGGGTATAAAAGGTAAAGAAACACATACTGCCACTCTTTACTTTATTAGCTAAAGGAAGCCATGAATTTCCTGTCATCTGAAAAAAACACTAAATTTATTTCCTTTAAAACCCACTGGTACAAACTGATCTTTACAGTATGAAACCTTTCATAAAATATTAATATGCAAACTAAATCTGAACTCAAAATATGTAAAGAATAATAACCACCCATACATATACAACAAAACAATACATATAAATAATATATTTAACCTTAGTTATAGAAAGAAAACGAAGGATAATTACTGTTTGCTCAGGTAAAACATTAGATCATTGATCATGCTTCCAGCAAAAAAAGGAAAATATATCAAAATATATAATCAAAAATTAAAAATCCATAAATATATTCCATAGATTACTCACATACACTTCCTGTAAAGTAATCAATACTCTTGATACTTAGGCAATCTTACAGTTATATCTATCTCCTGCAACCAGTCACTCACAAAATACAATGAACACAGTGTTTATCCTACTTTCCAGTTGGATCATCTATACACAGAAATGCATTATTTACAAACAATCAAGAAAAAAAGATATCGCTTGTTTCTTCTCATAGTTTTGTAATAGGCAAGCACATAAATACTTATTATTGAAAGCAAAGTTCATTAATATTCACTCGGGCAAAAGCGTACAGACTGCAGCAGTATACCCATACTTGTTGTAACTACTTTGAGTGCACCTACACCTGGTTGTGTTGCTCCCATACATGTTATTTTCTGCATCTCTTTACTACTAATGCAGTTTTCTAAATAAGAGAAAGGTACAATAATTTGAATTGTGTGACAAGTTTTGAAAACACATTTTTCTCTAAGTTTGTTATCTATTAAGCACATTACAACTGTTTATATCTGCCTGGCCTACAGCTACTTTTCTGCCAAAAAAGGTATATAATTTTGGAAAGGTTCTGGGATTTTTTATATTGCTATTATAACCACAAGATTATTAAGTAATTTAACTCAATACTCAAAAGGTTATCTATTATATACATATTAAAAATACCATAACAAGCTGCTAAACACCTGTACAAAATATAAATAAAGCACAACAGAAGATTCAAGGCAACCATCTAACTTTTGTATTTTTTTCTTTTTTTGAAGACAATTAAAAAGCAAGTTTTAAGCTAACTGATTTCATGTTTTTTATATTTTGAATATTTCAAGTGTATCCAGAGGATATAGCATGCACACATAAAGAGAGAGAAAATCTCATTTGAACAAGAACATTCCTCTCAGAAAGGTATAGGTAAATAGGGTTACTATCACCATAGAGCACTTGCCTGACAATCTGTAAACCAGGTGGCATGCCAGTACCTAACGCCTATCCACATGAATGAGCACCGTCTAATAGTCAGTCTCTGTCAAAGGAGAAAATCTGCAGACACAGTTGCTGTTGCCCATGTCCATGAATCAGTGTCTGACCAAAGTCTGGAAGGTTCTGTTTTCCATCATCCAAAACTAGATCCCCTCCTCTCCCCCCTTCCTCACTAATAAAGGAGGATTATGAATATTAATATCAAGTAATGCTATCCTTTTTCTTCTAATTACTTCTGCTTCAGTAAAAGCAAATATTATTAATTACTTGATGTTACTGATGATTAGGGAGTAAATATCATGTGTCTGGCAGTGTAGCACTACATTCGTGCTTGCACTTCAGCTTTTGCACAAGCAATTTCTTTATTTGTTTATTGATCTAAAAAGTGAGTCATTGAAAAAGAATTCTTGATTGTGTTCATCACAAGGCATTGCTCATTCATGTGGACTGGGATTACAGCACCCATTCAAATTTACTCTCTACGAATTGCATACATACATGGATGCAAGTGAATTCTTTATCAGTGTCTACTACTGTTCAAAAAAAAGTACAGCAAAGAACTGGATTTGCATGTTATGAATGGTCTTTAATCCTTTCTTATGACTGTTAAGCAAGTGAAACAGCATGGCCACATAACTTACTTGATCTTTTTGAACTCCATAACAGGAGTGTGTAAGCAAAACTGGAGGTTAAAGCTCTAAGCACATACTTTAGTTTGCAATTTCTAGCAGATAAAATAACTGTTCAAATAAAAAACTGAATATCTTTAGGCATTTCTGGAGAAATCAGCCTGACAGGGAAGCATGCTTGGAAAGAAACTTCTGAGATGGGCAACTACTGCTTGAACCAATTCCATTTGCAAACTGGTTGTTTAGCCAGTAGCTTGCCCACTCCTGACACTTCTTCTTAGGAAACCCCGCTGATCAGGGCTGCTTATCCATACCTGCCTTTAGTAAAACAGAGGATGTATCTTGTTTAACTATACAACCAAAGATACTTGTAGGCAAACCAGATTGGCAACTAGAAATTCTTATAGCAGAGTAGATTAAATGGAAATGGTAACCTTTTTTTCAATCATCTATTTCTTATTGTAAGCAAAGCCCAAAGGAATGTCAAATATAAGTATCCATTTCAAACACTTTTGCAATCAGAACAAACAAAAATTAGACAGTTGCCTCAAAGCAGTAATAACCTTAATTACAGTGAAGTGCATGGCAAACAACACTCTAGAAGACCTGATAATCTTATATTTATTCTTATACACTGACTGGTAACTCAGTACCTTGGAGAAAAATGTGCAGTGGAACACCTACTCAACTAACGAGAATTAAACCTATTCACAAACAGGAAATGAGCAGCAAAAACATCATTGCCCCTGATTCTGAGCTACTCCTTTTGTTAATACTCTTGTCCAGTTTACATTTAGACTGAAATGGTGCTTACAATGAGTATACTGTTTAACTGATGACTTTCGTTGAAGGAATCGATGCATATACCAAGGAGATCAAGTTGATCATATTAATCTTAACCTCCTTTTAAAATACAGAGAACAATGAAAGAAAAATGTGATTCATCTTCACTTCTTATAAATAAAATCTTTACAGTACTGTGATATTTGCCAGCAGTCAGCAAACAAACCATGAATAATTATAAAAAAGTCAGGTTCATAGAAACAAATTACGGTCACAGTCACATCTTATTTAAGCTTTAGTTTTCAAAATCAACCTATATAATTGCCTGATAAATATAGTACTGACATAATACTATGAATTATTCAAGTTGCCTGCTTAAGTGTAACCACTTTTAATGAAATGTGATACACTGAAATAAAGTTCAGCAAGAGCAAGGTGATCTTATTGTCAGAAAATGATCAGCAAAAATTTCTATACAGTAAGACATTTCACCATAACTGCACTAATAAGAAGCAACAAATAAAAATGAGAGTGATATTACAAATAGTGCAATATATAAAAAATAAAATTAATAAATACAACTTCCAAAGAATGATGGAAAGAAAGGAAATCTGAGAAATGTTGAGCATCAAAAAGACTGCATAGACTATTGTTCTTCATTACATTGTAAGAAACTCACAAAAGACCTGGGGCGGCATTCATGAGAGGTCTAATACTTTTCTTTGTGATTTGCACTGCTGCCACATCTCAAAGTTACTGCTGGTAATAGAAATATTATGTAAATTTTTATAGACCCTATTTTGATATTCTACTATGATAAGATATGAAAAATATGGCAATGGTAATATTACACACAGTATATTTAAATAAGATATGGAATGCCTGCATTTATTGTTATTGCATCAGCTGAAAAGGCATGTGACACTGTGTTTTTTTTTTAATAAAATACAGCATTAAAAATTAGCATACGGCTCAATTAAGGTTTGATAAATGATGAAATGTGGCCTCAAAGCTTTTATTATTTCCAAAGTGGAATAATCTCCAACAAAGGAAAATTTGCATAAAAACAAATCTAAGACGATCCTTATGCATAAGGACAAAATCAAAGACAGTCCTTATGTTTGTTAATAGAAAATAGCTGTAAAATATAAGAAACAACTAAAGTAATGGTTGATAATCAATCAAAAGGGTCTTCCAATTTTTTTCCCATCATATCTAACCCTGAATTATCTTCAAATTTGTCTATGAATCGGTCAAAGTTTTATGACAGGTGTGGAAGTGTCCCACGCATGTAAGGACAGTCTTAAAACTATAATGCAAATTTACTCAAATTTCAAGATAATTCTCCATCAAATAGGATAGGAGAAACTTGGAAGACCCTTTTGATTGGTTGTCAAACGTTAATTTAGTCATTTCTTATATTTTACAGCTATTTTCTATTCACAAACGTTAAGGCTGTCTTTAATTTTGTGCGTACACAATGATATCAGTAAGATTTATTGCCATATTTACCATATCTTATCATTACAATAGATTATCAAAAAAGGTCTATAACAATTTATATGTTAATTCTATAACTAGCATTAACTTTGAGATGTGGCAACAGTGCAAATCAGAGACAAAATCGCAAAGAAGTCTTAGACCTTTCGTGAATAACTCCCCTACTCTCTATACTTCTGAGAATGTGTACAGGGATCAGAAACAAATTTAAATGACTGAATTATCAATGAGTTTTTAATGGACAATTTAATGCTCTGAATCACTTCAGTCTATTTCAAAGTACTTGCTATTTGCAGAACATAAGCAAGTCATATATGTAGCCATCATCCTGCCATTTCATTGGCAGCTACCAATTCAATATAACAAAATAACTTCATATTCAATTTTGCGCTTTTTTATCCCCTTGCATAGAATTAAAATACAAAACAGATGGTACACAAGTACTTCAAAACCTTCTCTACATAATTAGTATTAATCATTTACAAGAATACTAGACAAAAATGAAGAGTAGTTACATCCTATGCAATGTTGTTATTCTTACAACTTTGTCTTGAAATATGACCTTAATTTTTTATGTTACCAATTCAACAATGTTATCAATTTTCTTTGACTTTTTCTTTTCTTTTCTTTTTTCTAATACTACAACATTTTTCTACACAGTACAGTATGTCTTTATAGGAATTCTGATACTGCTCCAACACATTCCCCCAGAGTGCAAAAATCTCATATGACAAATCACTTAAAGCAAAATATTACATCCGTTACGGCTAATCATTTGTAATAAAGAGAGGCAAAACCCTTACATAACCTTCCATAAAATTTGAAGAAATAAAAAAGAAAGCATGAATTCTCTTCAATACTTGCAATAAAACACAGGCAAACCAGACATTGTCTCTTGACAGGTAGTATTGAGTACAGAAAAATATTGTGGTCTTTGCATCACTCACCTTCACTGGATGTATTTTAACATTACCAGAAATTGAGACCAAGTACAAAAATATCCTTTGAGAAAACTAATTTCTGAACCATTTATACCAGAAAATATCTTTATTAACAAAACTAATTTCAGCATTCAATATGAGGAATTCATACAGAGCAGTTTGATTAATAACTTCTTTGGTCTTCCACTGCTTTTCCAACCAGTGCCTCCTTGTCTGCCATTCTCTGTATCCTTAATTTCTTTTCACTCCAAGCTAGATATCACTGCATCAGTCAGCAATCAGAAAAAGTGCCAACGTCTGGCATCTTTGGTTATGGAACTCACAGAAA
This sequence comes from Penaeus vannamei, assembly GCF_042767895.1. NCBI lineage: Eukaryota > Metazoa > Arthropoda > Malacostraca > Decapoda > Penaeidae > Penaeus > Penaeus vannamei. The sequence goes on along the minus strand of NC_091557.1, from coordinate 420,360 downwards.
GATAACAAAATATAACATCACACTTACCAACTGGAGAACTGTACTCATGTGCTGGGAACAAGCTTTAAGTATCCTTATCATTTACATTCTTTCTACAACATGATTTCATTAAGAAAAAAACAGCATAGACTCTCCTCCTGTCTGAGAACAAACATACACTTGAAAGATGATCATCATCTACTTACTCTAGCCAAAGACATTATTACTGGAACTATTTCCTGAGAGAACTTTTTGCAACAGGACTAAAATCAACCAAGGATACAAAATGTAAGAGCAAAGCTAGTAACTGCAATCATAATGTAAGTGTTCGACTACGCTACATAATAGGAACACCTCTAGTGATGGTGAGGTGGAAAACATCTGACTGCAGATGTAGCAGTTTTGGCACAACTATGATTTTAGATTAGTAAAAAAGTTATGTACAAGCACCAGTCTGCATATGAGGGCTCCTATTTTGCTGAAGTGGAAATATGGGTGCATATATCTGTGTAGATGCAAGCACACACCAATTTTCACAGATAATGAATTGTGTAAGAGATATGGCAAACAGGTAGGTCCTGGATGGATCAGTATTGCAAAGATATAATGAATTCTTATACATTTATTTCACATTATCATACTCATATCAAAGTGAAATAATTGAATTATGAACTGGAACATCAATAACAAATGTGTTCTAACAATTACAATAACTATCAGCTACAAACACACTTGAAAGACCACAAATGACAACATTGTCTTCACAAAAGGTATTCATTTAGTTGCATGATTATGTACATACTGTTTATGAATACACGCAATTTATAGTTTTTGTGAACTATTATATTTCTGTAATGTTGTACATCTTGGTCGACTATTAGGTCACAGAGAAAGGTAGAATTTTACACTATACAGCAGTTAACAGACACAAAGTAAAAAAAAAAATAATAATAAAAAAGTGGGGGGAGGGCAACATTAAAGGCATACTTATTTTCATGTTCACTCACTCTGAAATGATGCTGCAGTCAATATGTGACTGACTTGCATATTTTAAACAAGAGTTGATCGGCCTGAACAGATGCCGTCTCCTTAGAAAATAATCATGCTTTTAAGTTTGCAATTCATTATCACACTACTTACACTGGTTCTGTGTCGGTTTTAAGTCTGATTCTTTTATGTGATTCGGACTGTGTGCTTCTTAATCAAGAAAAATAAACCATAATTAACAATATGCCAAGGTAGAAAAAATACTTCTTTCTTATATATTTGAATATTTTTGGATCTATTGTCAGTATTCCAAAAGAAACTCAACACATCTTATTAAATTAGAAGAATATAGGTTATGAACAGAAATCACATTTTCAGATCTTGCACAAAATCAACTACATCTCAACATAAACTCAGGTACATAAAATATCCTAAAAAGAAAGAAAAAAACAATCACTAATGAATTGCTATTATAAAAATCAGTTGTATAAAAAAAAAGTCAAAAAGCTAAACTAGAAAAACAAAACAATACAACAAAAAGATGAAGAAAAAAACAAACGCATACAAAAAAAAAAAAAAAAAGTCAGATGCTTAAATCTGAGTTTGGCAAAAAGGAAACCATAAGAGGGCACTTCTGAGTAACCAACAATGCTCATGCACCTCCTTCAATTTGATCCAAACTCCCTCTGGATGTTCCTGTCCCCGTACACCTCAAGCAGCTCCCATGGGGTTAGTACCATCTGCCTGGTTCTGCGTCTTGGCCTTGAAGTAGTGAGTTTCTTTGTACAGGAACCACAGGTTGCTTGCCCACAGGAACACATTCAAAAATCCAAGAATCTGCAATTATAGAAAGAATTTAGAAAAGATGACAAAAAACAGGAAATATTGCTTTACACTCAACTCTTACACCTGGGTTGATGTGACATATATGCCTTGTGAATTTAGTTGATCAATTTTGCTTATACATACACAGGCCCACAAAACTTTTACCTGTTCTACCTGATGAGCTCCCCTGCCCATCCTATTCCTTGATTTTTGGAGATTTCTACTTCTTATTTCTTATTGCTATTAGTCTTGATAACATTATAACAATCTCAAGGTCAATAGCAATAATACCAGAGATAATCACAGCAAAAGAAAAAATTAAACAGTTTCCAGAAAATTCAAGGAATGCCCATATCAGGTGAGGTCAGGTAAGCCTACCAATTGCCTCTTGTGAAGCCACGAATGTATAAACAAAATTCACAATCAATTGGTTCAACTAAATCCCATAAGAGCAACAAAAGATGATTCCTAAGATTTTCCTGACAGAGACAGTCACAACAGGTCATCCCCATTCCCCACTCGGGCGCATTCCACAGGTAGCAAAACAAAATGTCATATAAAGTCTAACAAAATAACAAGGAATAAATGCTACACAACATTCTTATATTGCACAGTGCAAGCTGTAGGCCAGCTGACTCTAACTATGCTCCTTTACTGCACTGTATTAACCCAATGCCGATGGGTATAAAAGTTTGGCAAGTGGACATAATAACAGGATTGTTGGCGCGCATCGGCAGTTTCCCGTTTGCACCTGGCTAGTTCGGTAGTTTGCAAGCGACATTTGGAACCTAAAAGCTACTTATTTTTCTATAATTAATAAAAATATTATAATTTTGAAGGTTTACCTTCATTATAGGTGCTATTCCCTAAAAATTCTTATCAAATAAATGAAGCCTCAACTATCGGAGAAAAACAAGCTCCATCCGACAAGCCAATGGCGCATGAATGGGCATGATATGCTGCCATCCGTTTTTCAGTCCACAACAGCCATGGCATGTACGTACATGCCATCCGTCAGCTAGTGGTTAAAAAGGAAAGCAGGACCATTCCTGTGAGCTGTTTGCTCGCTGTTGAACAATTATATTTTGTCTGGGTTGTGTTATTATATCCTTCCTGAAAATTAGAAGACTACAAAATATAATTTAAATTTGAGCCATTTGTCAGGAAAATAAACATGTAAACACAGAATTTCAAGCAATAAATTCTATCCAATAATAATCAAAGCCTTCAACAATTTAGGCAACAACAAGTAAAAATGAAAGTTGTCCACAAACATCTCTTCCCTCTTAGAGAGAAAGCTTTTCTTTTTATTTCTTTTTGCTGTAAGTCAAGTTGGACAACTCATGGCAAACTGTAAACACTGTCTTTTAATTCACAAATGGATTACTAGCCTCTCACCTTGCTCTTTACCAAATAATAACAAGCCTGTGTATTACCGTAATGAACATGAGGAGTTAAATAAAGGGGACTACCTGAGTAACTCCCTCCCCCTTCAGATAACATGCTTCTAATAATCAATTCATAAAAAAAAACAAGAAACACCTCATAACCTATGGAATGTGAGCCACAGCACAGGCTGGAGAGCACTTGAGGGAGAGTCACAAATGAGGTTAACAATACAATCAATAAGGTAAGATATCTCTTATGACTTTATCAAGGTTAATTAAAATAAATAAATAAATAAATGCATAAAAAATAATGGTAGCAATGGGTTAAAAATCAAGTAGTACTCACCACAGATATGACTAGCTTTGCATAATTGGGTTCCCTGTCACCAATGCACATCTTGGGTTTACAGAGGTCTGGATTTTCTCCTATGATGTTATTGACACTTGTAGCCATTCCTAGGTTGGTAAGACTGTTGGCCCAAGCACTGCTTCCTGCCAGCCACAAGATGGCAAACAAAACATGGGAAGCACAATCCTGAAACGGAAATCGTAGCTTACTGTTTGGGACCACCATTCAAAAATGTTAAAATATTCACAAGAAAGTATGAGAAAAAAAAGTTTTTTTTTAAAGGATGTGGGTAAGTGACACCAACATGAAAGAAATAGAGACAGAAAAATTCCTGAACTCACCACCAGTGGCACAAGAGGATTGTTTTCATACATGTGGCTGAAATAACAATAGAGAGCCACAGCCCCAATGATGTAGAGGAAGGCCAGCACTCCAACTGCCACGTAGAATTCTGCATCAGATGAAAAGTCTCCACTTACATACAATTTCTGCATGGTCCCATCACATCTCGGGATCATCTGGTTCATTGAATCAACTCTGAAATATCCACAGAAAAATTGAATGAATCCTGCTGGATTAAAGTGACATTTTTATTCCTATAAAACTTCATTTTATGTACAATTATTCAATTTTCTTTTTTCAATTTACTCTATGTGATCACATGTAACTGAGACAAATGGCTCCATCTCAAAAGGATGATGTAACACAGGTTATGCTCATCCGCATCCTAAGTCTCAGCAAGGGCTTATATCTCAAAAAATACAGCTCTGATATATTAAAAATGAAACTATAAACAGAACTTGAGGTAGAGAAATTACACGTCAAGAAAGAACTTACGCAAACGGATAGTCTACAATTCCAGATACTGGCAGG
>NC_091557.1:405959-410959 GCF_042767895.1 Penaeus vannamei | reverse complement strand
AAAACTATGGTATAGGAAAATGTAAGAGAATTCTTGACTGTAATGTTATAAAAGGATTTATATAGCTAGAAACACTTTTTTACAGACCTCTCCCATATCAATATATATCACAGAAACTGCATTTGATGAACTGTCACTCATACAGAAACTAAAGACTTGATCCAAAAGACTGGAGCACATCTTTGCACACTGACAAACACACACGCATCTTTGGCCATGAAATCTTTCTGATAAAAATAACTTTTAACCAGTTATAAATGGCACAAAAAATGGTAAAAAGAGAAAAAACAAAGTCAGCCAAAGCATGCCAAAATGTTAAAAATTAATGATACCTGAGTTTCCTCTTGATGAAGAACCTGTAGGAACATGGAATTAAAATGATGGACATGTTATTTACCATCAAAACTATGTCTTTACAGGTCATGTAGACAGAAGTAATCAATATTCTGTGAAGACTGTCAAAAATTCCAAAATATTTGCTAAGCAGAATCTAAAAATATATATAAAAAAAGTAAAAACAAACTAGAAATAAGTCCTCTTTCATTGGGGAAGCACAAGAGAAGTTGCTCTAAAGGATGTGATAGTAAAGCTTCACAAAATTTCATAGGATATGATCAGAAAACTTTCACTCCCGTATTCCCCATCATTATTGTTTTCTGAAGTAATTATTCCAATTATCATAATAATTTAACTAGCTAGCTTGAAATGGATTCAAAAGACTAAATAAATTCCAACTCCAGAATCATGCCAACACTGGTTATCACAAAATACCTCCACTGCTCATCCAAGAAACCAAACCATAAAATATGAAGGTCCGCAGGACAACCCAAACACATCTCGCCAGAAAGATATACACACAAGATCTTACCATCTGCACCTGCCATATAAATATTCATCTCTCCTTAGAAAATAAATTTCCCGCAACTATTCCAAACTCGATTGTTCCAAGAGGTCTAGAACTATTCCTCCCAATCCATGTAAAATACAAGAACCATATCCCCACATAACGTGGATTTCTCATGTGAAGTTTAATCATGGAAATATGATGGTCCAGCACAAAATACAGCAATCACATCTACTTATTTGGTATGCACAAAAATCACTACTTTAAATAATTGTAAATAATCCAATCCTACTTCAAAATAAACTTTTACTTCTGATCATTCACTGCACTTACCTGATACTTGCCATGGTTTAGGTTGAATTTAAGATTAAGAAAATAAAAAATATCACATAAAACAAATAAAAAACAGTGTCTGAATTCTACATTACCAAAATCTCATCCCAGAATATCATCAATATTCCCAAAGGGATATATCTTTTTACTGCACAATTCAAAATGTATCAAAATATGTTGCCCAACAATGATCAATTATCACATTACAGACTTGACAGATTGCAAGAACTCGTCTGAAAGTCATAATGGTTTCAATTTGATCTAAGTTCACATGCTTTGAATCTTTCAGCTGCCATCAACAAGAGATATGCTATACAGAGAGTTATTCTACAATGTCCTAATAAATATCAATAAAGGTGAATTTGCCCCTATATTTGGCTGCCAATCTAAAGTGTAACTCCACACAGCTTAGAACACATGAAGTATACCACATAAATTAAATGACAAAATAAGTTTAAAGTGTTGAAAAAGCTTTATACTTTACCTTGTTCCCTTTCTACTGAAGGACCTTGGCATCTGTCCTCTTACTCAGAGTTATTTCTTTATACAAATATACTCACTATTTAATTAACACATTTATTACGACATTTTTGCATTCCATACTCTTTCCCTACAACTGTAGCTGCCATGACCGATCTACAAATTAAACATAGGTTTACAGAGATTTCTGATCAAGTATTTTCTCTGAAATCACATGATATCTACATGTATCATATTTCCATATGCATACATACAAACACATACTCACATGTATATATATATATACATAGATATCAATATAGCTCTAGCCTGGAAAATTTTTAAATTCAAATTTCATTATCAAAAATAGGCCATCATCACCATTTGTCAATTCTAAGAAATTTTTGAGGTAAGATATACAGCACACAAAATTAGTAATCAAGATTACTATATATTGATGTGCTGCATCAAAGTGAGGCTCTGCCCTCTTAGTGACATCATTAACTTAAATTAAAACAAAGTCAATAACTTACCCATAAACAGAAAGTAACACAATTACACTATATACTAATATCATTGCATCTCTAAAAACAAACAAAAAAACACATACAACAAACTTTATGGCTTCCATATCTATATGAACTAATTTTTGCATTTCTACATTATCTTGTAAATCATAGAGAAATACTGGAAAGCTGTGTTAATAACAAGAGATATGACATATTGGAGAAGAGATGTGATTCATACCACTGCAACCAGAGTAAATCAAGAATCTGAAAAGTTCTAATCAACTAAAATCAAATGTAAAGTAAAATGTTCCTTTCCTTGACTTTTTTAATACAAATATCTGAAGTGAATGTATAAAAGATATGAATAACATCGGTTTGGTTCTTGGTCACACTGGCGACATAATAATAACTCATGAGACATATATAGTAGGTTTTAAATGATTCAAAGTGTGCCCATCTTATTCATCATTATCATAATCAAACATTTGTATGCAGTTTGTTATTTGCTCAATAATTTCCCACACATTAGCTGCAGGAGACAAAACATGACAAGAAGTTAAAGGAGGGAGAGGGGGGAGAAAGAGTGAAAGACAGAGAAAAGAAGAGGGGAGGCTTAACACGTAAAAGCAGAGTGAGCACTGACACAGCCCAGCATTTTCTTAACTCGGATTTACACAGGTTGCTCATATTTTGGGTCAGAAAATATAAGAGAATCATAAGCCATAAAAATTTGTTATGAAAATAAATACATCTTTGGTAAACCTTTCACATACAACTTTGCTCTCTTTGCAAGCCCCACCCACTTACAATGGGGAGATGTATGTGAAGTGCTATATTAACCCTTTTGGACCACACTTCCCTATTCACTCTCCCATCAGTTGTAAATCACCCTGAAATTTCATTTTTACCCGGAGGTAAATTTGGTCTTTCAGGTTTGAAGCCTTCAATTAAACACCAGAAAATAAGTTTTGTGCTAGTATGTCAAATAATCACCGAGCTGTGAAGCCTCAAAAATTAAAATGTTACACTTTACATAAGTGAAATTGGGTTAAATATAGGACCAACATAAACAACATAGCATATGTTTCTCAAATTTCATAAAGCAATGAATCATGGATTTAAAGATCAATATAAATACAAGAAACATAAATAATGACATTGGAATAGCTCAGCCATGAACAAAGGGAAGCAAAGGGAAGAGGTCAAAGGAAGTGATAGTGTGTGCGGCAGTCTCTGACAACTTTAGAAGGGGTATAGGAAGAGCATTGGGCAGTAGGAGAAGCCACTCAGACACAAATTTGTCCCAGTGGGGTAATAAATGATGGAGTATAGCCCTAAGTGTACTTGAGGCTGAGAAGATGCCAAACTGCTATAGATATATCAATCCCATTGGATCTGGGTGCCTTGCTGCCTGCATGTGGACCAAAATCCAGGCATTGGGCTTAATTGAATGTTGACTCTCCTTGGTGCGTGGCTTGTGGCCCAGCCCACACTAATGCCCATGCACAATTAAGACTCACCTCTGCAATCTCATTTTCTGCATATGCATATTTTGATTTTCTACCATTTTCTAAGGTCCATATTTGTCATTTGATAAGCTTTATCAATATAGAAATTGCTTGTTTTCCTTGCACAGACTCCATACCATTTCTCTAGGTAGTCTAAAAAGTCAAGTCAACAATAATAACAAGATAAGATTGTTATTTTGAGTCAACGTATTACTATTTTCATATTTTTTAAGCAATTTTCTATAATACACCTTATGTCTCTAGTCACGGCAGGTAGGAATAGGATCCTGAGCATGGAAAGTGTCCTGGAGTGTCTCTGGAGCCAGTGCTCTTCTATTTATGGCTCACATATAGTACACTCAACCCTTGTTTACTGCAGAAATAATGCAAGAGTCTGTTCTTAAACACCCAATAAGCCTAATCTTTCTTCTAGAGCTATGTGCACTTGTGGCAAGCCATTCTCTTCACTTAAGCCTTCAGACAAATTTTTTATGACTGAACATTCCTGTCATTCACGCCTTTAGCCAAATTTTTCATGGTATGACAGTCACAGCACCCGGATCCAATTGGCAAATTTACAGTCACTATGTCCAATTCAGACCAAAAGGTAGTTCTGTATTTAGAGGTTAATAAAAGCAGTCTGCTGAGGTCATACTTTCTGTATTTACCCAATACCATTCTGTGTGATTGTAAAGTTTCTTATAGTTGTATTTCAGTAAGTTTTTCTGGGGAGGGGGAAGCAGTGTTTGGATAAATTATTTACAGACATATTAAGAGGAATAAACAGATTTTCCAATTACATTTTAGGGAGAAATTGTTTTATTTTTTGGGTAATTATTTTTACAATGCAGACGCACTCACCATAGACTAAGTTCCCAACTCCACGTTACAAAATTTATTCAATTGGGGAAGGGGAGGGTTGATGGGGACTCATTGTTTTCGCCTCAATATCATGGCAAGATACGAGATAAAACTTGGGAGCTCCAGGTGGACTTTGGCTGTGGACCGTACTTTCCATAATCTTTTTCCTTAATTCATGGTGTTACCATTTGAGTCTACAGAGTATTTCTTGTACAAATGACAACTTTTAGTCCTCTACAAGAATATCATCTTTAATTTTCCCTATCTTAGTGTGTCCATACAGTAATGATTAACCTTATACTTTAACACACTAACATTTTCACATTGATTTTGCTACAAATGAGGTGAATTTTCTTAGGAGTGTAGAATCTGTAGTGCAACTCAGCCTGAAAGTACCCTTTCATTTGGGTCTTTGAGCTACATCTGTGCAGCTGGATAAGGTTGAGGAAACTAATGTCTTTTAAGCTCAAACGAGATTACATTTGA
>NC_091557.1:398459-400959 GCF_042767895.1 Penaeus vannamei | reverse complement strand
ATGCCACGATAAGAAATAAAACAGCCAACACACTGAAGTCATACAAAGGCGGTACGAGAAAAGCCATATTACTTGTCTGCCGAAAGAGAAGGCCAGACGATTTCACCCTACATACGAGTAGTTCCTGCAACGACCTTCGTCCTACAGAAAATTGAGAAAAAAAATCGATATCCAGGCTACTAATTGGCGCCCTTATGGCAGGAGGCTTGGACACGTGGGCTGAGAACGTGGGCGTGAGATCAACAGCATGAACGTTCGGGGACTTCGCGTTGATATCTGTTGCATCCGGAAAACAAATCGAGTCGACATAATTCGATGCGCTGATGATGCAAGCCTTTCCCAACTGCTGATTTATACAGTGCTTTGATGGATATATAAACTGCCAGATACTGCTTGGCGTTGGTCTAAGGTAGCCATTTCTATGCAAGACAGGGACTCGACTTCTAAAAAAAAGTATAAATAAATAAGAAAACGACTCTTTAGTGGATAAAACTTATTTTTGAACCATCATCAGTATCTGATTTTTCTTTGTTGCTTAGTAGATGGATTTTATTAAAAAAAAATAGCTTTTAAATTATGTTATCCCTCTTACTCTGTTACGTTGCATTTCGGGTGTAGCAGGTCCTCACTCTATAACACCTGTGAAAGTGAAGATGCCAACACCTGCGAAAGTATACTGGGATACACCTGTGCCGCGTTTGTAGCGAGATCCCCTTGACTGGCGCGTTTTACAGATCATCACATGATATGAAATTATGTCCATATAAGTGTGTAAAAGATTGCTTCTGTTTTTTTTTCATGATATTTTTTGAATAATTTGTAACTTGGCTTGTAGATAGTGGTGATATATTCGCATTTCTCAATCTCACGTCTGTTCACAGACACACACGCACCCAGCCACCCACACACACACCCGCCCACACACACACACATACACACACACACACATACACATACACACACATACACACACACACACACCACACATACACATACACACACACACACACACACACACACACACACACACACACACACACACACACACACACACACACACACACACACACACACGAGATAAACAGGTTGGCATTCTTCGAGAAACTTAGCGCTTTCTCGCTAGGTTAGGAACACTGCCCCGAATTCTCCCTGGATGCGTGAGCGGAATATTTTTTGGCTCTCGGAAGCACACCTGCAGGAAAAAAGATTAACGTAATATATTACTGAACATCTGAATGTACAACACGCAGTTCCACATGTCTAACAAGGCTCCAGAAAAAGGAACGGAGAAATGCCCATCGATTCGGTGATGATGTCATTAGGTTTTGGAATCCATGAGCGGCACCAAATCCTCTCTCCCACCTGCTGGCCGCTCTAGAGGGTCCCCGTTATTGCAGCCCGAGGCTAATGGAGACATAGGCCGCCGTCACGCTCATTGGGAGCTACGGCTGGCACTCATTTGCTGCTTAGGAGTGCAAGGAGGGGGTGCCTGTGGTGTTGTCTGCTGAAGGAAGTCCCTGTGAACACTGCTAAAAGAATATTCTTGTGAACGCATATATACATATATATACATATAAACACACACACACACTCGCTACACTACACACACACACACACACACACACACACACACACACACACACACACACACACGCATATCTATATCTATCTATCTACACATACGCACACACATACCCACTCAAACATATATATATATATATATATATATATATATATATATATATATATATATATATATAAATATATATATAAATATATATATAAATATAACACACACATACGCACACACATGCACACTCAAACATATATATATATATATATATATATATATATATATATATATATATATATATATATACACACGCATACACACACGCAGGCACACATACACATATATGTGTGTGTCTGTCTTTGTGTATAAGTATGTGTATAGATATACACGTACATATTATATAAAGACATACTCACACACACACGCACACACACATATATACATACACACACACAGAAACACACACACACACACACATGTGTATATATGTATATATATATATATATGTATATATATATATGTATGTTTATTATATATAAACAAATATCTAAAATTGTCCAATTGTTTTTCAAAGAGATGTTGGTAACTTTTTTTAAATATTTTTGTTTGTTTGTTTTTGTATAACAGCAAAGCAGGCTAAGTGATGCTGTAGTGACGACGTGTAGGCTTATCCAGGGGCGGATCATGTAAGCAGTGATGTCACACCTGAATACGAACCCATAGATCTGCAGTACCCAGTGCAATGTGTATAAATATATATATACGTATATATATATATATATATATATATATATATATATATATATATATATATATATATATATATATATATATCTGTGTGTGTGTGTGTGTGTGTGTGTGTGTGTGTGTGTGTGTGTGTGTGTGTGTGTGTGTGTGTGTGTGTGTGTGTGTGTGTGTGTTTTAATA
>NC_091557.1:383459-385959 GCF_042767895.1 Penaeus vannamei | reverse complement strand
CCTTAGGATAAAAGGGAGAAATGGGAATAGCGGAGTCACCCCTTGAAAATCTTCTCCAAAGAAAACCTGCGGACCAAAGCTTGGCGATGTTCAGCTGTTCGCTAGACAGGATGGTCCAAAATGGCAGCATACCTCCAATCTGAGGAAGAATTGGTGAGTAGAGTGCCTTCACTAGCGTGTCGTAAGGGTTAGCGTGACTGTGAAAGTGTGTGTTGGACGTCGGGGTAGAGGTGAGAGCCGCGAGAGAGAGTGTGGAGGAGGAAATGTGAGTGTGAGAGGCGCCGATGTGTAGGGGTGTCTCGAGGGGGGAGGGGGCAAGGTTCTCTTACAAGGGAAGTTTTGACAAAGTTTCAATCACCTGTCTCGGGGTTGTCACCTGTCTGACGGTCATCCACAGGTGTCTCTGGGCGTCGGGGAAACAATTTTGTGGGCTGTTTTAAAGGGTGAGGTACAGAGGCGGCGATAAGGGTGCTTCGTCTTTGCAAAATAGGATTATCTTTTTTTTCAACTTGTTGCTATGATGAAGCCAGTTGCAACGATGGTGTTAAATCGGCGAACCTTTGAGAATCTCGGAAATGAATGTTGTGTGATATGCTAGAACGGCTGTTCTAGATTAGATTATGTGTAGTCTGTAGTGAAGCTGAAGGTCACATGTGATTATTAAATTTTTAATTAATTTTGATCACATTTGCCAAATAGGTAAACTATGGCACAAGTAGGTTTTAGGATTTTAATGTGAGTTCATAAGAGTTAACTAAAGCAAAATGAGCGACTATTGCATTAGATTGCCAGTAATCTCATTCACAATGATTTCATTACTCAACACAATTGGCATTTATAATAGGTTCTGACATTTAGCATGGCAAGGATACTACAGATAAAGAAAAAAAAAGAAGAAAAAAGTGATATTAAGGAAAACATTAGGATGGTAAATTTGAGTAATAATATTATTATTCAACTGTGAGTTCTAGATTATCAGAAATATTTTTTTTTGTTATTTGTTGTTTGTTGCAGTTATATACTTGACCCTTACCATTTAGCTTCCTGTCTTGAAGATCTTTCGGAAAGTGTTTGAATTCTGTAGAAGCCCTTATACTGCGTTGAAAGGAAACTGTCGTGTGGATAATCAATCAGTATTTTAAAAAGATGATTTCCTGAAATGGCAGTATAATCTGTGGATGTAGCTTAGTAGCCTGTGATAATTTATCCAGAGAAATATTTCAATCCAAAGTGAAAACAATGGGGGCAGCGGTCTTCAAAACTGGTCCATTCCATATGTAGAGATTAATGTCTGTAAAAAACATTGTTTGAAACTATAATTGATAATGATACTAATGTCAAATGATTAGATAATTATTATGATTTTTTTGCATTATATAAGAAATCTGCCATAAACTGTGATATATTTTGTGTTCCTAGTGGAATATATTTGATAGAATTCATAGCAATAAATAGTTTTTTATCACAAATGATTTAATGAAGTGATAAAAAAATAGCCAATACCTCAAAACAAGAAGTAGTATTTGAGGAAAAACATTACTGGATAGAGAAAGCTTTTATGATGATACTATTTCCCTATCACTATATAGAGGATTGAAGTATTTGCAGAACAATAAAGATCATACTATTATATTTAGTTTAGGATGATGTTAAATAATAGTTTAATTGTAGTAAAGCCCATAACTTTGAAATGTCAGCAGTTATTAATTGCCACGTTCACATGGCAAAGACGTTTTTGTGGTTGGCTTTACAAAGTTCTTATTTATTGTAGCTTGAAAGCATTGTGAATGCTAGGATATATATTAATTTCTCTGCTCTAAGATGTTGGATAATTCTGGTAAAGAAAGAAATAATTCAGGAGTATGTTACAGTTACAGTTTACTTTATTGTTTTGCCGCAGTAATTGCTTATATCATCTGTGTTTGCGTCATTTGTTTTTACCTCCTGACCGGGAATGTATTGAAGTTTGGAAGGGGCAGCCAATAAGGAGGGGATGGCAATGCCAAAACCAGAATCCCACAACTCATTGACGCAAACACGGCCACACAGCTTTGGGTCCAAACAGGAGAGTCCATGGCTCAAAAGACGATCATCATTATCATTATTATTGTCTCCTTTTACTGAAGATGAGAAAAGCAAAATATTTTTTATTTCAACAGAGACCTCACAGCGATTTGATGTCATGGCGCAATAAGTGTTTGTTAATTGTTTTTGCCATCTTGCAGATTTTACTTATTTGTTACCATCTTGAAGATTTTGCAATATAAGTTACTGTACTTTCTTTTATCTGTTGTTGGGGAATAATGCTTGTCTTTTTCTCTTCTTTATATTTATTCATTAGATTTATACTGCTCTATTTGGCATTTGATATCAAGAGGGAAGGAGATATGGAGAAGAAAAGGAGAAGAGATAGACAATTTTATTTTTGTTTCTTTGAGTAAGATGATTAGGGGCAAAGAGAAATATGGAAAAGGAAGTTTAGAAGAGAAAGAGATAGAAA
>NC_091557.1:377500-382959 GCF_042767895.1 Penaeus vannamei | reverse complement strand
GCTAAACCCCCCCAGGTGAAGCGCTTGACCCTGCTCCCGATCCCGTTGTTGCCACGCGCGCGCCCGCCCTCGGACCCCCCCTCCCCCCCCTGTGGCTCTTGCGTCGTAGGGGGGCGTGGGTGGGGGGGGGGGCTCTTGGAATCTCTTTCGGGTTTCTTTTTTTTTTAAAGATTTAGTTAATTTTTCTTGTTTGTTTTAGTTCTCTATATATTTTTCGGGTATCGTTTTCTTGTTTTATTTTATTATTTTTTTTTTTCATCGTTCCTTTTTGTTTTTTTAGCTCTTTTTTAGATTATTTTTGGGGGGTTTTAGTTTTCACTTTGTTTTCTTTTCTTCTTTTTGTTTTATTTTGGTTTTCTTATAGTTTTCTCTTAGCTCTTTTTACTTTCCCTCTGCACACCTTGCTCCCTTCTAGCTCTCTTTGTTTGCTCTCTTTTGGCTTCCTCATTCAGGTCTCTCTCAGCGTCTCCTTCGCTCCGTTCATGGCGCGGGGGGGGGGGGGGGGGGGGGGAGGCGGCCCGGGGTTGATGTTGCGCGGTTTTTATGCCCAGGGGGGGATTGGGGGGGAGAAGAGGGGGCGGGGAGGGGGCGGTTGGGGTTGGGGGAGGGGGGCATCAGGAATTTTCCCACGCTCGGTCGTCAGCCCTCTGCTTCCTCCTCTTTATTTTTTTTCTTCTCTTCTTGATTCTTCTTTTGCTTTTGCTTTTTTTTCTTCCTCCTACTCCTTTTCCTTCTCCTTCTTCTTCTTTCCCATCTTTTCCTCCTCCTCCTCCATCTTCCTCTTCCTTCTCCTCCTCCTCCTCCTCCTCCTCCTCCTCCTCCTCCTCCTCCTCCTCCTCCTCCTCCTCCTCCATCTTCGGCTTTCCCTCCTCCTCCTCCTTCTCCTCCTCCTCCTCCTCCTCCTCCTCCTCCTCCTCCTCCATGTTCCTCCTCCTCCTCCATGGGAACTTCTTACGGCGGCCGGGTTGTGCAATGGTTCATGTGGCAGGATGTAAACCCTAGGGGTAAATACGGTACCAGTTATGCGCATACGTCATTTGATATTTTCACCTCTCTACCTCTATCCGTGTATCTATCTATCTAGATTATTTGGTGTGTCTGTCTGTCTGTCTGTCCGTGTCCCCGCCCCCCTCTTTCATGCCTTATCCTCTTCCCCTCTTCCCCCATTCTCGCTCTCTCTTCTGTACGCAGGCAGAAGGGAAAGTATTTTTTACCCAGAATCTTTCTCTCTCTTTTTTCATCCGTTTGCAATTGCGGGTCAGGGAAGGTCGCTTGTCTCCTCCCGCCTCCTCCTCCTCCTCTGTTCCTCCTTTTCCCCCTCCGCTTCCTCCTCTTTCTTCTCCTCTTCCCCCTCCTATTCCTCTTTCTTCCCTTCCCCCTCCTCCTATTCCTCTTTCGTCTCCTCTTCCCCCTCCTCCTATTCCTCTTCCTCCTCTGTCCCCTCCTTTTCCTTTTCTTCCTCCTCCTCCGCTTCATCGGGTTGTTTCGAAGTCGGGAAAAAGGGTTGTGTTGTTTTGATATAATCTCTGTCTTCTGTTAATCCGTATTCATAGCTCTGAGCTTTAGGTGCGTGCGGTGGTCGTGCATGGAATGTGCATGCGTCTCTCTATTTATACAAGTGCTTGCTTGTGTGTTTGAATGTACAGACACGCATGCATATAATATCACCTATTACTGGGTCTTTTTAGGGGCGTAATCAGAGCATTAAAGATAATTGCCTTGTCTTCCCTCCCTCCCCCTCTCCTTCCCTGCCCTCCCCACCCTTTCCTCGGTCCTCTCCTTCTCTTCTCTGCCCTCCCTCCCTCCCCTACCCTCTCCTTCCCTCTTTTTCTCAGCCCTCCCCTCCCCTCTCCTCTCCCCTTCTTTTTCCTCTCTAGCCCTTTCCCCCCCCTCCCTTCCCTAGCCCTTCCCTCTCCCTCTTCTCCCCCTCCCTCCCTTGCCCTTCCCTCTCCCTCTTCTCCCCTCCCTCTTCTTCCCTCCCTCTTCTCCCCCCTCCCTCTTCTCCCCTCCCCGTCCCCTTCTCCATCCCTGCCCTTCCTTCCCCGTCTCGAGGAATAAAAAAATGTACCCAGGAAGTTCGGTGTCGCTGCGAAGACGCGTCGGCCGGTCGGTCGCCGCGCCGTCTCGCCGAACCGCGGGTCGGGATGCCCCCCCCCCCCCCCCCGCTCCCGATTCAGGGCTTGAGAGGTGGGGGGGGGAGGGGACAGGGGGAAGGGGGAGGGGAGACCGAAGGATGAGGAAGGGCTCGAGAGGTGGAGGGGGAGGGGACAGGGGGGAAGGGGGAGGGGAGACCGAAGGAGTGAGGAAGGGGGAGGGGAGACCGAAGGATGAGGAAGGGCTCGAGATGGAGGGGAAGGGGAGGGAGAGTGAAGGGCGAGGAAGAGGGATTAAGATATAGAGTGGAGGAGGAGTGAGAGGAAGATAGAGGGAGAGGAGGGCAAGGGAGGAGGAAGGGAGCCATTTAGAGGAGAGGGGGAAGGAGGAGCAAGGGAAAGGCAGAGAAGGGGGATAGGAGAGAGGAGAAAGGAGGAGGAGGAGGAGGGGTAAAGAGACAGAGGGGAAGGGGGAAGGGAAAAGAGAGAGTGAGGAGGAAAGGGAAAGAGGAGGGAGGAGGAGGAAAATGGAGGTGGGTAGGGAGTGGAAGGGGAGGAAGAATAGGGAGAAGTAAACAAGAGGCGAAGAAGGGAGGAGGAGGAGGAAAGGGGGGTGGGGAATGGAAGGAGGAAGAAGAGGGAGAAGTAAACAAGAGGGGAAGAAGGGAGGAGGAGGAGGAAAGGGGAGGAGGAAGAGGAGGGAGAAGTAAACAAGAGGCGAAGAAGGGAGGAGGAGGAGGAAAGGGGGGTGGGGAATGGAAGGAGGAAGAAGAGGGAGAAGTAAACAAGAGGGGGAAGAAGGGAGGAGGAGGAAGGAAAGGGAAGGAGGAAGAATAGGGAGAAGTAAACAAGAGGGGAAGAAGGGAGGAGGAGGAGGAGGAGGAAAGGGAGGTGGGGAATGGAAGGAGGAAGAAGAGGGAGAAGTAAACAAGAGGGGAAGAAGGGAAGAGGAGGAGGAAAGGGAAGGAGGAAGAAGAGAGGGACGTAAACAAGAGGGGAAAAAGGAGGAGGGGGGGAGGAGGAGGAAGAGGCAGGTGGCGGTGTCAGTTTTCGAGCTTTGCCTTCCTTCTGCTTTTGTCTTTTCTTGGTTGCATTTTCTCTGTTATATTTCATGTTTTGTTTTATTTCTCTTATTTCATTTTCGGATATTTTCTTGACCCCGCTTTTTGGTGTGCCTTTTTTTTTCATATATCTTTCTCTTGTCTTATCCGGCACTTTCTTCTTTGTTCTTTATGTATTTTTTATACCTTCTTATTTTACCTGCTATTGAATTCTTGATTTACCGTTACTATTGATGTTTAGGATTTTATCTTTTTTAAATTGCGTCGTTGATGAGGGAATGTGGAATGGGGAATAGGGCGGGAAGGGGAATAACAGTGGGAGGAATTTAGAGTGAGTGAGTGAGTGAATGAATGAGTGAGTGAGTGAGTGAGTGAGTGAGTGAGTGAGTGAGTGAGTGAGTGAATGAGAGAGTGAGTGAATGAGTGAGTGAGTGAGTGAATGAGAAGTGTGTGAGCGAACCAGTAAGCGAGTGTGTGAGTGTGTGTATTTGTGATGCGAGCGTGAGTGTATATGAACGTGAGTAAAGTGTAGGTGAGGATAAGAGTGAGTGAGTATGGGTAAGTGTGGATGTGGGTGTGGGTGTGGGTATGAGTGAGCGTGAATGTGTGTTGGGGTGGGTGGAGGGGGGGGCGGGGGTGGGGTGGATGGTTAATTGTATATATATGTAAGTATTCTATGCACATGAATGAAGCAGAGACGGAGACAGAAATAGTGTGTTCAGAATGAAACACTAAAAGCTCTGTGGCTGTGGTTAACCGGAAGTCTGAGAACATGACGTTTCCATGTTATAAGGGAATAATGGATTCTCTCGCCCCCCCCCCCTCGTCTCCCTCTCCCTCACTTTTCCCCCTCCGACATTTCCCCTTCCATCCCCTCCCTCCCCCTCCTCCCTATCCCTCTCCCTCTCCCTCTCCCTCTCCCCTCTCCTCTTCCTCCCATCCTCATCCCTCTCCTTCCTCCCCCCCTCCTTTTCCCTCTCCCTCTCCCTCTCCTCTCCCTCTCCCTCTCCCTCTCACCTTCTGTCCCCTTCCCTCTCTTTCCCCATTTCCCTTCCTCATTCTGCAGTACTTCCTCTTTCTTCATTTCCTTCCTTCCATTGTTTCCCCTTTAAGCAACCCTTTCGCTTCCGCCTCTTCTCTTGTCACATAACCTTTAAGGCCACCCCGTGCCCTCTCCCCTATGCCCCTACCTTATCCCTCTCCCCTCCCTATCCCTCTTCCCCCTTCCTCTCCTTGCCCCTCTCCTCCTCCTCCTTCCCCTCTCCCCCTCCTACTCCTCCTCCCCTTTCCCTATCTCCTCTCCCCCTCTCCCCATCTGCCGCATGCCCTTACCCCCCCTCCCATTCGCCCTTCCCCGCACCCCTCTCTTCTCCCTTTCCCCACTCCCCTCCCCCCTCTCCCTCTCGATTCACACATACTCTTTAAGATAGCTTTTTCGCAATATTTACCTTCCTTTTGTCTCTCTCTTTTTCCCATTCGTTTTCTTCGCTTTTATGGTATTCATTTCTTTTCTCCGGCGCATGTATTTCAAAATGGTATTATTGCTATGATGATGATGATGATGATGATGATGATGATGATGATGATGATGATTACTGTTTGACTTTTGTATATCCTTGTTGTTTTCTCTTTATCTTTTCCTTTGTCATTGTCAGTCATCCTTCATTTTTTCCCAGTCATTTATCTGTCTCCCCCCCTCCCCCCCGCAGTGACCCCCATCCCCACATCAGCTCAACTTCAGTCCTTTTGACCTCTCGCCGCCCCTGCCCTATTCCCCCCTCCCCACCCCTGGCTGGTTCATACCCTGAAATCTCTCCCCATCCGTGTACCCCCTCCCCTTCTGCACCCTTATCCCCCACCCCATTCATGTGTACCCCCACCCCATTCATGTACCCCTCATTTACACCCGGTACCCCCATGCCCTGTAACTTCTCTCCGCCTTTATTCTGTAACTCTGCCCCCCCCCCTACCTTATACCCTGTTGCCCCTCACTTACACCCCTCCCCTCTTACACCTTGTATCCTCTCCCTCGCCGCCCAACCCCTGTAAACCCCACCTACCCCCTATAACCCCAACCCACCCCCTATAACCCCAACGCACCCCTTGCAACCTCCAACCTACACCCTAAAATAGCCACCCACATCTTATAACCCCCTCCCCACAACCCAAACCACCCACTCATACCTTATAACCCTCAATCCACACCTTGTAAACCCACCCACCCTTTTTAACCACCCATCCCCACACCCTGCATCTCCTTATCCTCACCCGCACCCCCGCCCTTCACCCTCGCCCCCCACCCTTA
>NC_091557.1:370000-372500 GCF_042767895.1 Penaeus vannamei | reverse complement strand
CATGCCCTCACCCTCATTCCCTCACCCCTTCTCCCCCTCATGCCGTATGCATCTGCGAGGGGCGGGCGACGTCTCGAGGGAGGCGCTCTCGCCACCCGCGGTCGCCCCGCTGAATCTTTCATTCCGCCGCCAGCCCGCCCGCGCAGCGCTCTCGTGCTGGGCGAGGGCGCTCCGGGCCCCTCGGGTGCGATCGCTTAGAGAGAGTGCATGATTCATGTACATAAGTGCGCTGTAGGGATGTATGATCGGTTACTTGTTCCTAGCACACGGGGATGTGCGGGTGCATGGAAAAGGAAAGGCACAGGTACTTACATTACTAGGTTGTCTGTCTGTCTCCTTCTCAGCCTTTCTCTCTCACTCTCTCTCCCTCGCCGGGGCTACTCCTTGAAGGAGGCGCGCCCCTTGCTCCCTCGCCGCCTCGCCCGGGGCATGAGACGCGGCACATTAATATCAACAGCAAATTAGCGGCTGCGGCGTCGCCAATCGATGAGGCGCTATTTCAGGGCCGCGGGAGGCAGGGGCGCGAGGGGCAGCCTGTGCATGAGGCGAGGCAGCGCCTGCAGGAGCGGCACAGACCGAGGGCGAACGCGCCTGGAGGAGGAGCACTTTGCAGCGGGCGTGGCGAAGGTGCTGCGGGCGCTGCCTTCCCTCCGTCGCCCCCGCCTGCGTCACGTCGTCGAGATGAGATCGGTGTGACCGGACCCTCAGGGACACACACACACACACACATACACATAAACATACACATACACATACACATACACATACACATACACATACACACACACATACACACACACACACACACACACACACACACACACACACACACACACACTCTCTCTCTCCTTTATCTCTCTCTCTCTCTCTCTCTCTCTCTCTCTCTCTCTCTCTCTCTCTCTCTCTCTCTCTCTCTCTCTCTCTCTCTCTCTCCCCTCCTACCCTTCCTACCCTTTCTACCCCTTCTACCCTCCTACCCCTCCTACCCCTCCTACCCCTCCTACCCCTCCTCCCTCCGCCCTCCTCCCCCCTCCATCCATCCAACCCCCACCCCCACCCCAGCAGACCCTCCGAACCCCCTCCTGGCCCCTCGCCGCCCTGCCCTGCCCGTGCGTGCGACGTGCTGCTCATGGCATTACGTATCGAACCGGAGCCGAGGTTCAGGCGGAACGAGGTGTCGCGCCGGGTTAGCGCGGGTCACGCGGGGCTCCTTGCTTGCTTGCGGTCGCTCTCGGCCTGCCTTGCCTCGCGCGCCCACTCATAGGTCACCGCGCCCATTCATATATACGTCACCCGCGCCCACTCGTCTGGCACAAGGGCCGACTCGTCCGTCACCCGCGCCCACTCGTATATACGTCATCCGCGCTCGCTCGTATATACGTCATCCGCGCCCACTCATAGATACGTCACCCGCGCCCACTCGTCTGTTCCCAGCACCCTCTCGTTTGTCATCCTTGCCCACTCGTCCGCCATTCGCCCGCGCCCGTGTTACAAACCCGAGCGCTTCCGCTTCGAAAACCGTTCTGGCATCTGTGTATTTGAACGCACATAAAAAAAACAAACATTCGCACACATTTGCACAGACACACATGCTAACACCCATGCACTCAGCGAACGCCCATGCACTCAGCGAACGCCCATGCACTCAATGAACGCCCATGCACTCAGCGAACGCCCATGCACTCAGCGAACGCCCATGCACTCACGGGCGCACACAACGGCAACGCAAACGCAATGGCGATTTTTTTTACAGCCAGAGACGCGAGGGAATAATTCTTTGAGGTGTTTTTGTTCGAGAATTGTCGCCGCTGAAAGAATTGAGGCGGATTGGTGACCGGGACTTTGGTTTTCTGATTTCATTTATTTATTTATTGGGTTGATGAATTACTTGTTTTTTGCTTATTCAAATGTTTGTTTACTTAATATGTTTGTTTACTTATTTATATGTTTATTTACTTTTCGTCCATTCATTGTAAGTTTGTGTCTGTGTATCTGTATGTATGTATGTATGTATGTATGTGCGTATGTATGTCAGTGTTCGTGCGTGCGTGTGGGTATACATACTCATTTGCATGTTTTACTTATCATCGTCATCACATTTATATGTCTTGCCGCAATTATATATTTTGATTACCGTAACATATAGAGAGAAATCTTATGTTTAATATATTTTCTTTTTCTCTTTCCAGGTGAGTAAGCGGCCGAGCCTCGCTCCGGGGATGGCACGGTACCGTCTGTCTGTTTTTCATTTTTTCTTGTCGAGTAGCCTGTCTTCCTACGTCCTATTTATGGTTGTATTGTCTAATTTTGCTTTTATTGTAAGGGATTTTAGACTAGTGGTTATCGCGTTTTTCTTCTTCTTCGCCGTTCTGTTATCTTGCGTATACAGTTCTCATGTCTTTTATTTTTCTTGTTTAATTTGTCTTTGGTAATTCCTAAATTCCCTGTCTTACGGTGATTCTTCACTTACCACCCTACTTACGCAACAGTGCCTGTCATT
>NC_091557.1:352500-355000 GCF_042767895.1 Penaeus vannamei | reverse complement strand
CCCCGACGTCGCTGGCCCGCCCTCGCCCTCCCCGCCCGCGCCCCTGGGAACGGCGCAAAGGAGGAGGAGGAGGAGGGCCTGGGCGGCTGGAATGCGCCCCGAAGCCCACTGCACGAGGCCTCGGGAAGAAAAGGAAAGCGAGGAGCACTCGGTGATAGCCGTGCGGGGCAGAGGCGCCAGGGCGTGTGTCCCCGCCTGTGTCTGCCCGTACGCACACGTGTCCGTGTACGTGTGTGTTTTATATGTGTGTATGTAAACAGTGCGTGTGTGAACCGAGGATGAAACCATGGGAGCCTGTGTCAGACGAAGAGCAAGGGAAGCCTCCTCCGCGTAGAAGGAGCGTTGTGACGGAACGCGGGAGGATAACGGGCCGCCGCCTCTGCCAGGGCGTCGGGGCGGGACTCCCGACAGGAACTCCGACGTGGAAACGGCGTGGCTCGGGCGTCTCGCCCTCCTGCGGGACCGGAAATCTCTCGCGTGTGAATCCGAAGGAGGCGTCCAACGGTACGAGGGAGAGGGAGAGAGAGAGAGAAACAGACATATACACAGACAGACAGACAGATAGATGATAGACAGACAGACAGACAGACAGACAGACAGACAGACAGACAGACAGACAGACAGACTGACTGACTGACTGACTGTGTATGTGTGTGTGTGCGTGTGTGCGTGTGTGTGTGTGTGAGTGAATTGGTAAGTGAACGCGTGAGTGAGCGCAGGAGAGCCTGGGTAAGAGTGCGACAAAAGAGAGCGAACAAAGAGTCGCAGGAAGAGAGGCCGAGCGAGCGGACGTCAGAGGCGGCGACCGAGCGAGGAAATCAGATGAAAGGCGGATGAATGGAGGGAAGGCGAGTGTGAGCGAGAGAGAAGGCGCGTGGAATATCTTGAATGAGTCAGAGAATCAGCTGACCGGCGGAAGAGTGGCAGCGCCGAGAGTGAGAATGGGCGGAGTGACAAGTGTGGGATAAATGAGTTGAAGAGGGGAATAGAAGAGAAAGTGAAGGGAAGCCAGCGAACCTGTCTACGCGAAATGGCAGGAAACGCAGCTGAACCACTGAACCTGGAACTGAAGGGAAGAAGTGGTAGAAAGTAAGAGGTAGAAGTGGTAGGAAGGAAGAGCGAACGAATGAGTGGTAGAAAGAAAGAGGGAGGAGTAAGTGGTAGGAAGGAAGAGGGAAGGAATGAGTGGTAGAAAGAAAGAGTGAGGAAAGAAATGATTGAAAAGAAGAGGAAGGAAAGGAGTGGTAGAAAGGTAGCCAAACGAAATAAGTGGTAGGAATTAAGAAGGAAGGAGTGAGTGATAGAGATGAAGAGGGAAGAAAGAAATAATAGAAAGGAAGGGGAAGGAAATAAGTGGTTGAAAGTAAGAATTAGGGAATAAGTGATAAAAGGGAAGATGGGAGGAATAAGTGATAGAAGGGAAGAGGGAAGGTATAAGTGATGGAAAGGAAGAGGAAGGAAAGAGGAGGTAGGAAGAAAGATGAGAGGAACAAGTGGCAGAAAAGAAGAGGGAGAGAAGTAGAAGATAAGTGAGCGGAAAGAGATGGTAGAAAGTGAGATGGCAGAGAGCAGGGAAGACGAGCCCGTGGTTCAGTGTCCGGAAACGGCGAGGAAGAAGAACACGTGGGAACTTGCGTGCGCACTTGCTTGCTTGCGAGTGCTTGTGAGTGCGTGCGTGCGAGTGCTTGTGTGCGAGTGCTTGTGAATGCGTGCGGGCGGGAATTGAGTTCGAAATTGAGTGGCGATGATGGCGTGAATCCCGCGCGTGACGGTGGAAAAGGGAATATTATGACGTTTCGAAATGTGAGTGACGAGGTGTCGGTGGACGGGAAGTAAGCGAGGATGTGTGTGTGTGTGTAAATCTCTCTCTCTCTCTCTCTCTCTCTCTCTCTCTCTCTCTCTCTCTCTCTCTCTCTCTCTCTCTCTCTCTCTCTCTCTCTCTCTCTCCCTCTCCCTCTCCCTCTCCATCTCCCTCTCCCTCTCCCTCTCCCTCTCCCTCTCCTATCTCTCTCTCTTTTCTCTATCCCGTGCTTAATGAGATGACAACACGGCTAATTGTGCAAGTCACCCTCCGTGTTAAGTGCCGGCCGACAAGCGTCTTTAGGCCTATTTCGACGGCCTCTGTTTTGGTTATTCTGCATCCAGCTCTTTTATTTTTTTTTTATTATTATCATTATTATTATTGTTATTATTATTGTTGTTGTTTTTATGTTTTATCAGTGTGAGATACAGTGATTTCCGTCTTAATTGTGTTAATTTATTTCTGGAAGTGAGAGATAGAGGTTCTGTGTTTGTTGGAGAGAAATAAATCAAACGGAAAATTGATGTCAGTTTCGAATGTGGACACAGCCATAGAGAGAGAAAAAAGAAATTAGAGCATAACTTGGAGGAATTCGTGACGACCAATTCGTGTGTTCTGTCCGTGTGTTCTGTCCGTGTGCGTGCGGCGGTGCACTCCAATAAAGAGTCACGATCCGTTGACCTTTGACCTTTCGAGAGG
>NC_091557.1:342500-347500 GCF_042767895.1 Penaeus vannamei | reverse complement strand
TCCCTCCCTCCCTCCACGTCCTGCCCCCGCCATTGCCCCCTTGTCATATTTATTCTTTTATCTTTATTTATTTATTTTTTTAAATCTCTCCCCCACCTTTATCCGTATTAATGTCCCATCCCCTCCTCTTCCCTTCTCCTCCTCCTCCTCCCTCCTCCTCCTCCTCCTTCTTCCTCCTTGTCCCCTCTTTCCCTCTCCCTTCCCCCTGCTTCCTCTTCCCTCCCGTTATACCCATGGTTGGGCTGGACCCCCCCTCCCTCTTTTGCCCTCTCCCTTCCTGTGTGCCTCACCCCCTCCCTTTCTCCCTTGCCACCTCTTGCACCTTTGACCTTCCAGTTCCTCCTCTTCCTCCCCATTCCTCTCCCTTCCTCTCAGGCACTCGTCTCACCTATCCCTCTTCCCTCCTTCCTCCCTCCTCTCTCCTCTTCCTTTCCATTTTCTCCCCCTTCCTCTTTCCTCCTCCTCCCGAGTCTTCCCTCCTCCTCCTCCTCCTCTCTAGTCTTCCCTTCTCCTTCCTCCTCCTCCCTATTCTACCCTTCCTCCTCCTCCCGAAGTCTTCCTCCTCCTCCTCCCTCCTCTCTAGTCTTCCCTTCTCCTTCCTCCTCCTCCCTATTCTACCCTTCCTCCTCCTCCCAATCCTTCCCTCCTCCCTCCTCTTCCCTCTTCTTTCATCCTCCTCCCCCCCCCCGCCCCGACGCCCCCGGAATGATGTCAATCCATATATCGGCGCAAAACCTTCCCCGGGATCCACGTGGCAACACCCGCGTGAGTCGCACTCCCGCCTCTCTCCTTCGTGGCCGGAGACTCAGTTTTAGCGTTTTGTTTTATTTTTTATTTTTCTTTATTTTTTTTTTCTTGAAGTTTCTCTCATTCTAACTTGGTACTGTTGGTATTCATCTTTTAATGTTTTTTTTTTCGTGTTCTTTCTTCTTCTGCCACTTCTTCTTTTCCCTCTTCCTTCCCCTGTTTTCTACCCCCCTCCACACCCTTCTTACCCTCTCTTTTCTTCTTCTTCTCATGCACTTTCTCTGTCCATCCTACCCTCCCTCCCTTCCCCTCTCCTCTCTCCCCTCCTTCCCTTCCTATCCCCCCTTTTCTTTCCTTCTCTCCTTCGCCTCCTCTCCTCTCCTGCCTTCCCTCCATCTTCCCCAACCTACCCCTTCCCTCCTCTCCTCTCTTCCCTCCTTTTCCCTTCCCCTCCCTTTCTCCCAAACCTTCCTCCCCGCCATTCTGCCCCACGTCTCTCGTTCTCTCCAGTTTTCCCTTCTCCTGCCCTCCTTTCCGGCTTTTCCACTCGCCTTTCCTCCTTTCCTCCTTTCCTCTCCCATCTTCCCTTCCTTTTCCTCCTCCCCTCCTCTCTCTCTCTCTCTCTCTCTCTCTCTCTCTCTCTCTCTCTCTCTCTCTCTCTCTCTCTCTCTCTCTCTCTCTCTCTCTCTCTCTGTCTCTCTCTCTCTCTCTCTCTCGTCTCCTGCCCATCTCTTTCCATCTCACTCTCACTCTCCCTATTCTTTCCTCCTTTCCCTTTCCTTCTCCCGTCTCTCTCACCTCAGCCCCTTTCCTCTCCTCTCCTCACCACCTCTCTCCTTTCTTCACATTCCTCCCCATCCCTCTCCTCTCGTCTCCTCACCCCTTCTCCCCCTCCTCTCCTCTCCTCACCCCTTCTCCTCCTCCTCTCCTCTCCTCTCCTCACCCCCTCTCCCCCTCCTCTCCTCGCCTCTCCTCACCCCACCCCCTCCCCTCTTGCCCCCTCCCCTCCCCCCACTTATCAATTACAGTATCCGAGGTATGACATCACAGGGAATTAATTTCCCTTTTTCTAGCGACGGGCGCCGCTCTGTGCTTTGTGCTCTGAGCGACGCCCTCGGTGGCGGTTCTTTCGCGTCGTGGGCGTGAGGACGGGCGGGCGGAGGGACGTCAGAGGAAGGGCCCGTGTTGAGTCTTTTACCAGCGGTTGCCTTTAATTGGTAATAATTTGCTTAGCTGATGGAACGATGTTTAGTTCTTTAATTGTTATTGTTATATCTATATAAATATGTTTATACATATATATATATATATATATATATATATATATATATATATATATATATATATATATATTAGTGAACGGGGTTATATCTTATGGTTTTAATTGTGGTATTGATTTTTCTTTCCCCCTCCCCCCCTCCCCTTCACTCCCCTCCCCTCTGTCCCTTCAAGTCCCTCCCTTTTTCCCCTCCCTTCTTTTTCCCCACTCCCTCCCTCAACCTCCCTCTCTCTCTCCCTATCCATCCACCCCCTTCCCTTCCACCCTGCCCCTCCCCTTTCCTCTCCCTCTTCGTTTATTGCTCTTCTCTGCTGTTTTTATCCCCCCCCTCCACTCGTGTTTCTTCAGCCCTCTCATAGTCATTCACGACGTGCATTTTTGTGTGTTATTTTCCGGAGAGAGTCCTACATTGCGGCCACTTGGGAAAGGACTCAGCACGACCATTAACCCCCCCACCATCCACCCTGTGCTTGGGTCAGACAGCTTGCTTGCTTGCCTGAGTGTGGATTCCCCCCCCTGACGCGCATGTTACGCATTTCCTCTCGGCCGCGTCTTGGTTGCGAAGGGGGAATGCTTCTTCCCTCTTTCCTCTCTCTCTCTCTCTCCCTCTCTCTCTCTCTCTCTCTCTCTCTCTCTCTCTCTCTCTCTCTCTCTCTCTCTCTCTCTCTCTCTCTCTCTCTCTCTCTCTCTCTCTCTCCCCTCTCCCTCTCCCTCTCCTCTCTCCCTCTCTCTCTCTCTCTCTCTCTCTCTCTCTCTCTCTCTCTCTCTCTCTCCCTCTCCCTCTCCCTCTCCCTCTCCCTCTCCCTCTCTCCTCTCTCTCTCTCTCTCTCTCTCTCTCTCTCTCTCTCTCTCTCTCTCTCTCTCTCTCTCTCTCTCTCTCTCATTCTCTTTCTCTCCCTCTCTTATTCTCTTTCTCCCCCTCTCTCTCCCCTTTCCCTCCTCCTCCCCCTTTCCCTCTCCCTCTCCCTCTCCATCCCGCCAGCCCATTAGTGTGTTAATGTATTTGTGTTTGTTTGTAATTGTGTATTGTTAGATGAAATGTGTAAATTCCGTCGGTCAGATCCGCATTTCTTGGCACGGGTTCTTGGGCACAACTCTCAGTTCTTTTCTGCTCTTTGAAGACGGTGGACGAAAGTGGTTTCGTGTGGATCGAGGTGGTTCACGGGTGGGTCGGAGTGGTTGAGGGAAGGTCCAGGGTGGTTCGGGAGTGGATCAAAGTGGTTTGAGGAAGCCGCGAAGGTCAGTTTTTTCCCCTCCCGATGTGCGATCGGAAAGCACCGCTCTATCCGGGTCACTTTCATATGCGCTGTGACTAGGTCAGTGGCCAGCGCGGTGACACGCCGACTTCCACGCCCGGGTCCTCGTCGCGCCGCTGTTCTGCCGCTGGGCCTTCTGCTGCTGGGCGCGGTTCCTTCGGCGCGCTGCTGCGTTCTTGCAGGGGAAGAGAGGGGGAGAGGGAGAGAGGGAAAGGGAGAGGGAGAGGGAGAGGGAGAGGGAGAGAGGGAGAGAGGGAGAGGGAGAGAGGAACAGAGGATAGACGGAAAGTACATACAGACATATTTCGATTAGAGTATTCATCACACCCGCACGCACAAGCACGAACGCATATGTATTATATGAACACATGAATAGGCATAACAACAGAGAGGCAGTAAGAAGTACGAGAGATGGAAACCGAGATGATGTGCCCCCCCTCCCCCCTCCCCCTATTGCCTGTCACTTCCCCAAGGCAGCGGTTAATGGGGCCATCTTCCTTGTCTACCTGCTCCTTCACAAAGATTGGGCGAGGTGTCCTTTCCCCCTTCTCTCCCCGCCATCCTCTTCCACACCCCTCCCCCTCCTCTCCCCCACCTCTCCTGCGTTTCTGATCTCTTTTTTCATGGTACTTTTTTGCCGTCGGTTTTTTCCTCTCTCCCCTTCGTCTCGTCCTGCTCTTTTGTTTTATCTCAATTTCTTTCCCTTTCTCTCCTCTTCTTTCTCTTCTGTTCTCTCCTTTAATTTCCCTTCTATCCCTTTCTCTTCATTTCTCCCCTCTTTTTTCCCTCCTGCTTTCCCCTTTCATCTCCCCTTCTTCTACTTCTTTATCCTCAACTTCCTTTCTTGCACCGTCATCCCTACTTCTCGTCATTCCTTCTTCTGCTTCTTTCCCCTCCAATCTCCCTTCTCTGCCTCTCGTCCCGTACCTTTTCCCCTTCCCTTCTCTTCACCTATCGTTCGTCCTCTTCATCACCTTTCTCTCCTCTTCTGTCCGTCCTTCTTTCCCTTTCATTACCATTCTGTTCTCTTCTTTCCGTCATTCTCCTCTGTTTATCTCCCTTCCTTTTCTCTCCCTTTCTTCCGTTTCCTTCCTTGCTATACTGAAGTTTTCCGCGGTTTAATATTTGTTGAGAAAAACCCTTCACTTGCCTTCTCGGTGTTCAGTGACAAGCGCTCTCTCTCTCTCTCTCTCTCTCTCTCTCTCTCTCTCTCTCTCTCTCTCTCTCTCTCTCTCTCTCTCTCTCTCTCTCTCTCTTTCTCTTTCTCTATCTCTCTCTGTCTCTCTCTCTCTCTCTCTCTCTCTCTCTCTCTCTCTCTCTCTCTCTCTCTCTGTGTGTGTGTGTGTGTGTGTGTGTGTGTGTGTGTGTGTGTGTGTGTGTGTGTGTGTGTGTGTGTGTGTGTGTGTGTGTGTGTTCGTGCCCGTCTCTCTGCGTCTCTGTCTCTGCCTCTCTCGTTTTCGTGCCATTGTATATTTCTCTTTGTCTCTTGTCGCATTCTCAGTCTTTCTCTTCTTGTCTTGGTCTTTGTGTCAGCCCCACACCCACCCCCATCCCCATCCTCATCCCCACCCCCACCCCAATCCCCATCCCCATCCCCATACTCGTCCCCACCCCCATCCCCACCCCCATCCCCATCCTCATCCCCCCACGCCCACCCCCATCTCCCACCCCCATCCCCATCCCTATCCTCATCCCCCACCCCCACCCCAATCCCCATC
>NC_091557.1:335000-337500 GCF_042767895.1 Penaeus vannamei | reverse complement strand
AGGAGGAGGAGGAGGAGGAGGAGGAGGAGGAGGAGGAGGAGAAGGAGAAGGAGAAGGAGAAGGAGAAGGAGAAGGAGAAGAAGAAGAAGAAGAAGAAGAAGAAGAAGAAGAAGAAGAAGAAGAAGAAGAAGAAGAAGAAGAAGAGAGACTGAGAAGAGCCAAAAAAAAAAAAGGGAGGCACAACAACGAGGGCCAACAGAGATGGCTAATAGAGAGAGTATACAAAGAGGGCCAGCGAAGAGGGCCAACAAGAAGGGCCAATAGGAATGACAAACAAAGGGGCGCCATTCCCCCTCTCCCTCCCCTCCGCCTTCTCTCCCCCTTACCTTTCCCTCCCCTCCCCTCCCCTCCCCTCCCTCCATCCCCTCCCTCCTCCCCTCCCCTCCCTCCTCCTCCCCTCCCCTCCCCTCCCCTCCCCTCCCCAAGTGCCCGCCTCCCTTCGTCCGGCCGACCACTCGAGGCGATCGCCTTGATAACTCGCACCTGACTCCCACGCGACTCTATAAAGTGTTTAAACCGCCCCTGTTTACGATTCCCGCCTGGGAGGCCCACGGGTGGGAGGGGACGCGAGGGGACGCGAGGGGAGAAGGGGGAGCTGTGAGGGCGTTTGTGTGGGCGGGTGTTGTGCATGTACTGGAATGTTTTGCGTTTGCTCCCTCACGTGTGTGGGTGTGGGTGAGGGTGTGTGGGTGGGTGTGGCTGTGGGTGGGTGTGTTGTATGTTGTGTGTTGTACTCTATGTATGTATGTATGTATGTATGTATGTATGTATGTATTCTTGTGTGTGGGTGTTTCTGAAGGTGAGAGAAAAGAAAGAGAAGTAGGAACGCTAGAAATACAAACGCGTTGAAACGAAAAGGGATGTTGCAGACTCAGAGGAAGTGGCGAAGGGGTTGTATAGCGAATGGAAGTGGAGAAACGGCCCCAGTAAAAGGTTCCCCACAAAGAGACCCCGCAAAGGGACCCCGCGAAGGGACCCCACAAAGGGACACAGGCATACGAAAGGGCAAGGACAGGTTTGCTATGTTTTTGGGTGTGAGGGAGGAAGGAAGGAAGGAAGAGCGGAAAGAAAGAAAGAAAGAAAGGATGAAAAAGAAGGAAGGAAAGAAAGAAAGAAAGGAAGGAAAGGAAGAAGGAGAGGAAAGGAAGGAAAGGAGGGATGAAAGAAGGAATGAAAGAGAAAAAAGAAAGATAAAAATAAAGCTTAAAGGGAGAAAAATAAAGAAAAAAATAAGTTGGTAACGAGTCGAAGAAAAGAGGGAATGACAAAAGAAAAAAAACCACTCAAAGCAAGAACGACAAAAAAAAAAAAAAAAAAAAAAAAAAAAAAAATCAAAGTCTACTAGAAACAAACAAAAGCAAGCCAACGGCCGTGTGGCTCGTGCAGCGTACGGCAGAGCCCGAGTTGCGAGCGGCGCCGTGCGGTTACGTCAGCGGCGCGGTGACCCTGGAGAGCGAAAGTGAAATTGTCTCGTTGCATGTGTCTTCCAGAATTCTTGCGCGCGTTGCAGAGCTGCCGGTGCGCCGCCCCTCTGCCCCTCCGCCCCCTCCGCCCCTCCTCCCCCTCCGCCCCTCCGCCGGGCCTCGCGTTGCACAGCGTCGCACGGGGGCTGTAGTCGCGGGGCGTGAGTTCGGATTCATTTTCGAGAGAGTGGACTTCGCGACGTCGGTGGTTGTTGTGCTAGTGATGTAAGTGGATTTGGGTTGTGATTCGGATTGTGATTTGGGTTGTGATTTGGAATGTGATTCGGGTTGTGATTTGGAATGTGATTCGGGTTGTGATTTGGATTGTGATTTGGTACGTGATTCGGGTTGTGATTTGTACGGGAGAGAGAAAAAGGTTGAGGTTGTGGTTGCTTCCGAGGCGTTTGCGGGTTCGTCTTCGGATGAGGTGTTGGAAGTTTGCTCTCGTTCGTCGGGCCTCGGGGGGGGGGGGGTGACGTCATCTTCTTCTGACGAGGGAAAGGCCTGCCGCTCGCTCGTATTTTTATTATTATTATTTTCATTATTGTTATTATTATTATTATTATTATTATTATTATTATTATTATGATTATGATTATTATGATTATTATTATTTTATTATTTTTTTATAATAATTTTATTATTATTATTGTTGTTGTTGTTATTATTTTGTTTTATTTCTATTTTTATTTTTTTATTGTTATTATTATTATTTTATTGTTATTATTATTTTATTATTATTATTTTTATTTATATTATTATTGTTTTATTTTTTTATTATTATTTTTTTCTATTTTTATTGTTTTATTATTATTATTATTATTATTATTATTATTATTTTATTATTATTATTTTATTATTTTATTATTGTTATTATTATTATTTAATTTTATTTTTTTATTAGGCTTTTTTATTTTATTTATTTTTTTTATTACTGTTTAAAGAGCGAACTTCGTACCTTTCTGAGAAATGGTTATGGAAGATGTTTTTTTTCTGTGAGGAAGAAGTGTACGAAGAAGGCGAGTTCAGGTTCGCTT
>NC_091557.1:330000-332500 GCF_042767895.1 Penaeus vannamei | reverse complement strand
TTGTTTTGTTTTGTTTTTGTGTTGTGGGATTTTCTGTTATTTTTTGTCTAGTTCTGTGTTCATTTAGTTCGTTGATTATTTTTTAGTTTTGTGTTGTGGAATTTTTGTTATTTTTTGTCTAGTTCTGTCTTCATTTAGTTCGTATTTCTTTTTTTGATTATTTTTTTGGTTTGTATTGTGGGATTATGTGTATTTTTTGTTCGGTTTGTTTTGCGATTCCGGTTTTGTTTGTTCGCTGTTTATTCAGTTGGGTTTGACGTAATTATGTGTGTTTGTTTGTTTTATGTTAATTTAATTTGGTTGGTTTGTGTTATGTGTTTTTTTATGTTCATTTGGGTTATGTAATTATTTATATAGATAAATACACACATACATACATATATACATACATATATGCATACATATATACAAGCATATAGACATACATATATACATACATATATACATACGTATATACATATATATACATATATATATATATATATATATATATATATATATATATATATATATATATATATATATGTATATATACACACATATACATACATTTATATATGGATTATGTGAGTATATATATGTATATATATTTATATATGTATTTATATATAAATTATATATGTATATGTATATACATGTATACATATGTATACATATACGCATCCCCCCCCCCTCGGCCGTCGTCATCGCCCCGTTCGACGCCGTCAGAGCTGTCACAACAATCACGCTTTTGGCATATCGTCTGATCTGCTCCGTCATTGCGCCGTGTTTTGCGGCGGACGGGGAAGGCAGGGCGGCGGGGGGAGACTGGCAGGTCGACAGACAGACAGGCAGGTAGATAGGTAGGTAGGTAGGTAGGTAGGTAGGTAGGTAGGTAGGTAGGTAGGTAGGTAGGTAGGTAGGTAGATAGATAGATAGATAGATAGATAGATAGATAGGCAAGGTAGGCAAAGACAAGCAGGCAGGACAGGCAAAGACAGGTAGGCAGGATAGGCAAAGACAAGCAGGCAGGATAGGCAAAGACAGGTAGGCAGGATAGGCAAAGACAAGCAGGTAGGATAGGCAAAGACAAGCAGGCAGGACAGGCAAAGACAGGTAGGCAGGATAGGCAAAGACAAGCAGGCAGGATAGGCAAAGACAGGTAGGCAGGATAGGCAAAGACAAGCAGGTAGGATAGGCAAAGACAAGCAGGCAGGACAGGCAAAGACAGGTAGGCAGGATAGGCAAAGACAAGCAGGCAGGATAGGCAAAGACAGGTAGGCAGGATAGGCAAAGACAAGCAGGTAGGATAGGCAAAGACAAGCAGGCAGGATAGGCAAAGACAGGCAGGCAGGATAGGCAGGCACGTACAAAGGCAGGCAGACAGAGGCCGAGATAGGCAGGCAGGCTGGCTGGCGTTGACGGCTTGGCGCTTGTTCCCAGGCCGGCTTTAATGCGCGTTCGCCGCTAATTGCGATCGGCGCTAACTGCAGGTGGGGAGGGAGGGCTGGGGGAAGGGGTTAGAGGGGAAGAGGGGGGGGGAGGAGGTGGAGAAAGGAGGAAGAGGGAATGGGGGGGGGGGGGGAAGAATAGGAATTAGGGAAAAGGAAGAGAGGGAAGGAGGACAGACGGAAAGTTAGGGATGGTGTTGAAGGGAGAGGGAGAGAGGGGGAGGGGGGTGGGGTTGGGGTTGGGGGGGAGGGTAGCGTTGATAAGGGTAGAGGAAGGGGGAGAAGGGAAAACGGGAGAGGGGGCAGAGGAGAGTGAGGGAAGAGAGGGAGAGTGGGGGAAAGAGAGGAGAGGGGCGAGAGGGGGGGGGGGCGAGGGGCAGCGTTCGTCCGGTTTGTTGTCGCGGCGCAATTTATTTGGCCACCTGGGCACCTGCGAAGTGATTTGCATGCGGTGTGTTCATTAAGCCTTTACACGGTAGGCTAAAGCAGACCTCTGCACACCTGCCTCCACCCCCCTGTTCACCCCTCCACCACCCCCTTCACTTCCACCCTCCCTCACCCCTCTACCTCCTCCACCACTTTTGCACCCCCTCCATCCCTCCACCCTTCCGTCCCGTCCAACCCTTCACCTCCACCTCACCACCCCGTCACCTTCACCCTCCCCCTCCATCCCTCCACCCCCACACCCCTTCACCCTCCACCCTCCATCCTCCCCCCCCCTCTCCTCCTCCTTGCATTGTAGTTACTTCAGCAGCAGAGGCTTTGATGTATGATGCATGCATGGCAGCGGGCGGGGGTGGGTATGGCAGGGGGGTGGGGGGGGGAGTTGCATTTTTAGTGACGTCAATACATCATAGATTTTTAAAGCACATAACAGTAGTCATGGCAACGAGTGTCAATTGGTGTTTTTTTTTTACCCTATTTTTAGTGTGTTTGTAGTTCGTGTCTAACATGGGCGTGGGCTAAAATGGGCGCGGTAATGGCATCGGTGTTAGGGTGCGCCCGTCTTGTGCACTTTCTCGTGTATTTGGGTGTACTGTGGGGTGTAGCGGGAAGGGTGTTGAGCCAGG
>NC_091557.1:320000-325000 GCF_042767895.1 Penaeus vannamei | reverse complement strand
TGTTGTTGATTCCGTGGCGGGTTTTGGTTCGTTTTCTTTGCTTTTTCAATTTCTGCATGAGACAGGTGTTTTTCTTCATAGGAATAATATCTGTGAGGAAATATATGACTTGATGGCAGCACATGATGTTTGTGATGATTGTGATTATGTTGATGATGTGATATAGGTGGTGATGATCATGACGATAATGACGCTGATGGTTATGGTGATAGTGATGGAGATGATGACGATAACGAAGATAACAACGATAACAATGATGACGATGATGACAATGGCGTGACGTGAATGTAGATTCCAAATATTTAGGTCACGGCGTGGGCGGTATTGATTCGCACGAAGGGACGGAAGGCGTGCGGGCGGGGATGAGCAGCGTTCTGGCACCAGTAGCAGGTGCGCAGTGGGCGGCGGTGACAGGGGCGGGCGGGCACGGTTGGCAGGCAGTGTCGCAGGAGGAGGGAAACAGGGGGAAGAGGAGGGACAGGGACTGAAACAGGGACAGGAGCACGGGCAAGGGCAGGGACAGAGACGAAGGCAAGGACAGGGACAGAGACGAAGGCAAGGGCAGGGACAGGAGCAGGGGCAGATGATGATGACGACGACGACGACGACGATGATGATGATGATGATGATGATGATGATGATGATGATGATGATGATGATGATGATGATGATGATGATGATGATGATGATGATGGAGATGGAGAAGAGGAGGAGGAGAAGGAAAAGGAGAGGGATGAGGAGGAGGAGAGCGAGGCGAGGCGAGCGAAGTGATTGGGTTTCCTGGAACTTTGGATAAACATTGACTCGATCCGCCGCTGAAATCTCTCCGGCGGAATTATGAGGTTGGGAATTCGCGGACGCCTGAAAGTCGGTCGATTTCCTGTCTCGAAGGTAGAGAGGGAGTCCTAAGATTTTTTTTTTCTTTGTTTCGATTGAAGTTATCTGACGGGGAGTCTACACACAGGGTTTTATTTTTTTGGATTGAAATAAACTGACGGGAGTGTTCTATTTCATGATTTTTGTTTATTGCAGGTAGTGGACCGTAAGATTTTTTTTTCTTCAGTTGAAATTATCTATTGGGGATGTCCGTTGTGGTGCGACTTTTATTCATAGATATTGAGTATTGTAAAAAAAAAAAAAAAAATGATAGGAATAAATGTCGATTGAAGTAATCTGGCGGGGATGAACACTCGCAGAAGATGAGACAAATAAGATTTACAGAAAAAGTCGTTTGAATGAACCTGGCAGGGAGCAGGTGGAGTAACCCGGATGTCCGTTACGTAGCTCGTCACTTCAGCTGGGTCATCGTCTCTCGATCTCGGGGTCCGGGCGGTGCGTCTTGCAGAAGGGGCAAGAGAGGTGAATTTGAGGCGAGATCCTAGAGATAGAGATAGAGATAGAGATAGAGATAGAGATAGAGATAGAGATAGAGATAGAGATAAAGATAAAGAGAGAGAGAGAGAGAGAGAGAGAGAGAGAGAGAGAGAGAGAGAGAGAGAGAGAGAGAGGGAGAGGGAGGGAGGGGAGTATTATTTTGGGAAGGGCTAGATCAGTAGCAACTCGAGGAGGTGTCAT
This sequence comes from Penaeus vannamei, assembly GCF_042767895.1. Lineage (NCBI taxonomy): Eukaryota > Metazoa > Arthropoda > Malacostraca > Decapoda > Penaeidae > Penaeus > Penaeus vannamei. The sequence goes on along the minus strand of NC_091557.1, from coordinate 323,425 downwards.
GGCGTCTGTTTTGATGATTGTTCAATGAAAATATAACCATTAGAGTAATTTTCTTCTCTTTCTCAAAATTGAAGAGACCCAAATGATCGACCGAATTCACAAAGCATCCGTAACCTTTGTGACGTCATCGAAATGAATCCCATATGCTTTTTTTTTTTCTAAAAATGAAATCGGACGTCATGACACCTCCTCGAGTTGCTGCTGATCTGGCCTTCCCCGTATTACGAGTGTCGATGAGGCCAAGGGCTGGAGTGCGTCGGAGAGGCTGCCGTCTCTCTCGGTTCGCGGAACAAAAGGCGGTTGGGTGGGATTTTTCCGATCGGGAGAGGGTCTTGCGGTGACGGCATCGGGGGGGGGGGTGGGAGTGGCTGGCGGGGGGAGGGGGGGGAGCTGATTTTGTTAGGTTGGTGGTGATGGGGTGTGTATATATATATACACACACTCACTCGCTCACGCACGCACGCACCACGCACGCACACACGCACACGCACGCACACACACGCACACTCACACACACACGCACACACACACACACACACACACACACACACACACACACACGCAAACGCACGCGCGCACACACGCACGCACGCACTTACGCGCACACACACACACACACACACACACACACACACACACACACACACACACACACAGCGCGGAGAAGGCGAGGGAAGGGCACCTGCGTCTGAGGGGAGGCGAGGGGAGGACTTGATTTCTGAGGAAATATTTATTTGCCGTCGCTCCTTTCTCTCTCTCTCCCTCTCTCTCTCCCTCTCTCCCTCCCTCTCTCCCTCCCTCTCTCCCTCTCTCCCTTCCTCTCCCCCTCCCTCTCCCTCCCCCTCTCCCTCTTCCCTCATGCGGCTGATATCTATTTCTTCTCCCGGAATCTCCCTCTCACGTTGGCCCAGTGGGGGGGGGGGAGGGCACTCGTGGCACTGGCTAAGGGCCTCGGGTTCGCGTTGCGTCGGCGACGGGCGCTGAGGGGAGGCATTTCGCGGCGTGAAGGCGAATAAGGGAAGAAACGTGGGGGGAGATGTGCGTCACGTATCTGCTGTAGACGCACACACATGCGTACGCACGCGCACGCACGCGTACACACACACACACACCGCCGGACCAGATTAAGAGTACAAGATGAGCTCTCTCTCTCTCTCTCTCTCTCTCTCTCTCTCTCTCTCTCTCTCTCTCTCTCTCTCTCTCTCTCTCTCTCTCTCTCTCTCTCTCTCTCTCTCTCTCTCTCTCTCTCTCTCTCTCTCTCTCTCTCTCTCTCTCTCTCTCTCTCTCTCTCTCTCTCTCTCTCTCTCTCTCTCTCTCTCTCTCTCTCTCTCTCTCTCTCTCTCTCTCTCTCTCTCTCTCAGCGGTTCTCGAGGCACCGGGGAATGGGGAGCGCAGGAAGGGTCAAAGGGCACGGCGCTAAGGTCATTGTTTTGCCAAGGGTTTGAAGAGGATTTCGTGTCTCCTGCAGACGCCCCCCTCGAGGAGTAAGAAAAAACAGAGAGAATAAAGAGAAGGAAAAGATACGCGTGTTACGTAAGATCTTGGGCGAGGTGCGTTCTCTGCGAGTGGAACTGATTTGGGGGAAAGTTTGTTTATCTCTTTGCTTGTTCATGTGTTTGTGTGTTTATTTTGTCTGTTTTATTTTTAAGTATGGACTCTTTGGTTTTATATTTTGTTTATTCGTTGGTAAATTTATTTATTACTATTTTATTTTTTGTTTATTCATTGGTATATATATTTATTTATTTGTTTTATTTATTATATTTATTTATTTATTTATTTATTACCATTTGTATGCTAGGGATGGAAGTAAGCCATGCGAGGAAAATAGTTCTGATTTGCTTGGCCCTTCCGTGCGAGTGCCACGCTACGACGGCGGTGACGTTGGACTGAGTGCCCATGTGTACCCTTGGCACTGTGGCACGTAGGTGATTGCGCAGGGGGCTATGGTGGGGGGAGGGGAGGGGAGGGGTACGGTGGAGGAGGAGGAGGAGGAGGAGGAGGAGGAGGAGGAGGAGGAGGAGGAGGAGGAGGAGGAGGAGGAGGAGGAGGAGGAGGAGGAGGAGGAGGAGGAGGAGGCCCGAGTGCAGTCAAGTATTCTGTTGCGAAAGTTGGAGCTTTTGCAGTCAAGGAAATCGGTTATTTGTTGCATATTTCATCATTTTTTTTCTTTTGTCTCTGATGAAATAGGGGAAAAAATATGGATGTATTGAATTTGGATATCGTTTTTATTTGCATTCGTTATTTTGTGACTTTCATTCAGTTACTTGAATTTTTGACTTTCAGAAAAAAATATACATAAAGTTTCAAGCATCTTGGGGTTTGGTTCGAATCCTGCCGCCATGACCTGGCTTTTAGACTCGAAGGCAGGAGCCGCGGAGTACGTAGAAATAATGGAATACTCCTGGCTTAATCTCTCTCTCTCTTTTTTATTTTTTCTCTTCTTTCTTCTCTCTCTTTCTCCTCTCTTCTGTGTCTTTCTCTCTTTCTTCTTTCTTATGTCTTTCTGTTTCGTCTCTCTCCTGTCGCTTTCTCTCTCTCTCTTCTCCTCTCCTCTCTATCCTTTCTCCTCTCTCTCTCTCTCTCGCTCTCTCTCTCCCTCTCTCCGTCTGTCTTTGTTTCTGTCTTTCTGTCTGTCGGTCTGTTTCTCTCTCTCTCTCTCTCTCTCTCTCTCTCTCTCTCTCTCTCTCTCTCTCTCTCTCTCTCTCTCTCTCTCTCTCTCTCTCTCTCTCTCTCACATATCTGAGACATGTAATACGAAATCTTGTCATGTTTAGACAAGTGACATTACTGTAGGATTTTTTTTTTTAATACAAGGCCTTGCGATCCGGAATATTGCAGTTGTGTTCGGATTGGGTGATTCTGTTGCCTTAAATGTGTTTGCCATTTTTTCAACTGTTGCGAAGAATACACAGAGCATCCCTTACCGACCCCCCCCCCCCCGCACGCTTTCCCCTTCAAAACAAAAGGAAAGTTGTTTGTACATAACAAAGGGCAAATATTATCCTGACCTGACCTTCCCCCTTATGAAGGTTGACGAAGGGGAGGGAGGCGGAGAAGAAGAAGGGGGAAGAAGGAGAGGTATGGAGGAAGGGAGTAAATAAGAAGGTAGGGAGGTAGGGTAAGGGGGGGGGAGTAAATAAGAAGGTAGGGAGGTGTGGGTAAGGGGGGAAGAGGGAGGTAGGGTAAGGGGGGAGTAAATAAGAAGGTAGGGGAGGTAGGGTAAGGGGGGAATAAATAAGAAGGTAGGGAGGTAGGGTAAGGGGGGAATAAATAAGAAGGTATGGAGGGAGGGGAAGGGGGAGTAAATAAGAAGGTAGGGAGGTAGGGTAAGGGGGGGGGGAGTCAGGATAGTGAGGGGAGAGGGGGGGGAGAGCGGGGCGCTCCATTCGGAAACCGTAACATTCGAGCTTCTGGAAATGTGA
>NC_091557.1:312500-315000 GCF_042767895.1 Penaeus vannamei | reverse complement strand
AGTATATATGCATATATGCATATATATATATATATATATATATATATATATATATATATATATATATATATATATATATATATATATATGTATATATATATTTTAATACACACACACATAGTGTATGTTTAGAAAGTGAGGCAACATGGAATGTGACAAGCCTCCGGGACAGAGATCTGGGCCGAGGGGGGCAGAGGGGGGCCGAGGGGGGCCGAGGGGGGCCGGGCGAGGGCTGCAGCCCCGGCCTGGGCTGTGCGAGTGCCTGAGCAGCGGGTGGAAGTCCCGGCCCCCGAACCCTTTCAGTGTCGGGTCACCGGGCTGCGCACATGGCCAGGCGGTTTTCGCCCCCTTCGTGCGGGCGATGCGACGGCGCAGTTGACATTTGACCGAAGAGCACCGAGGCATTGTTGGTCCATGGCTGTGGCCCCGCGGCGGGCAGGCCCAAGGCAGCCCGTTTCTTTGTCTCGATAATTGACCAGGCCGTCGGGCGGGGGAGGGACAGTGCCAACAGACTCGCCTTTGTAGGAAGCAGATGAATGCGCTGAAGGAAGACTTCGCTCCTGCCGCGGCATCGCCAGCACCGTCCCCTTCGTACCCACCGCCGCGTCAGCAACACGCCGCCTTGTCTGCGCCGGAGGGTGTGGGCGTGCGGGCGGGCGGGTTTGTTTTGCAAGCGTAATCAATCGGGAGGTGGATGCGCGGCGCGCGTGGTGGACACGTGGGCGGCGTCGCGGCGGACGTGGCTCGGCTCTGACACGGACGCCCGCAATAGGAGCCTCGTGAAGACTCCCTCTCGGCGGCTGCCCTTCCCACGCCACGCCCTGGGACACTGAGGGAAGGAAGGGCGTCCGGGGGCGTCTGCCCTGGTCTGTGCGGGTGTTCAGGGGATTTTTTCCTGTTTTTGTTGTGTCGCATCGGCAGAGGAGGGAAACAGAGGGATACCCAAGCGACGTCTGGAAGCATCGAGGAAACGAAGACGCTTGCACGAAAGCATGAAGACGGGGAAGGAAAGCATTAGGTCTTACGGGATAGACGTAAGGACAGTCATAGATCCGAGAAATGACGTCACCGTCTTATGAGAGCGATTACGAGAGCGGTCATTAAAGGGCGAATCCTGACGGAAGGGAGCCTGATGACGTCGACGATCACACGGTCACGTGACGAGAACGCTTAGGCTGGGAATGACTTCAGGAACTCAGGGTAGGTGGGGGGTGGGGTTGGAGGTAGAGAGGGAGGGTGGAAGGGAGGAATGGAGGAAAGGAAGGGAGGAAGCAAGCAAGGCAGGAAGGAAGGGAGGGAGGGAGGCGATTTGGGAGCTTTTCCAGGAAGAGGGGTTTAAGAGGGAGAAGTGGAAGGGAGGGGGGATTTTAAGAAGGATAGGGGGAGAATTTTGGGGGTGAGGAGAATTTTAAAGGGAGGAGGAGGGTATAGGGAGGGGGAGGGTTTTAAGGAGGACAGGTGGGTGATTTAGGCGTGAGGGGGGATTTTAAGGACAGGAGGGGAATGAGAGAATAGGATTTTGGTGGGAAGGAGGGGAACTTTGAGGAGGATGGGAGGGGACGGAGGGACTTGTCTCGGGCGGCGTTGGGCGTTCGAGGGACCTGACGAGGCGGAAAGCGGGAGCGAGTGCTTGCCCCATTTTGTGTTTTTTTTCTAGAAAGGAAATTTAAGACTCGTTCCTTTGCGCGGTTTATATTTGATTTTCATTTTCCTTGTTTTCTCCTCCTCCTCCTCCTCCTCCGAAGACGTTAAGATAGCAACAAGATTGTTTTCTTCCCTGACAGAGAGACAGGGAAGAGGGAAGAAGATAGGGACAGGAAAAAGGGGAAAAGAGAGAGGAGAAAGAAAGAGAGAAGAGGAGAGAGGAGACATTCTCCCCCTTCCCCTTTCCGGCCCCTCCCTCCCATCCTCCCCTCCCCTCCCCTCCCCCACCCCACCCCACCCCACCCCACCCCACCCCACCCCACCCCACCCCTCCCACTATCATATCCCCTTCACTCCCCCCTCCCTCCCCTTTGCCTCCTCCCAGTGCTTCCCCGAGAATGAAGTCATAATTACAGATTATCGCGATAAAAGGGGAAAAAATAAAAACAAATTAAAACTAACCGGGATTATCGGCATCGCAGAGAGAGCCGTTGCCTTCCCCGGCTTTGGAGTGAATCTGCGAGGCCTTATCAGCGCTTCGCTTCTCCCTCCGCTTCGCCCGACACTTGCCTGCTTTGTTTGCGAATAGGATATCGATTTTTTTATGATAAAGAGTAATGATTAGGAAGTAAGACAAGGCGCACGTATTGCTGTAGATTGTTCATTATTTATTTTATTTTATACTAATGTGTATATATTTCTATCAGCTTTTCTTTTTCTTCAACGTATCCGCAAATAGACAAACATACGTACAGTCTACTCATCTAGTGAACGTGTCCCGTTCAACACGTCCAAGGCCATGTCGTGCACAAGCAAACAACGGCATCAAACCGAACGTGCATAAGAATAAGCACAC
>NC_091557.1:302500-305000 GCF_042767895.1 Penaeus vannamei | reverse complement strand
ATTTATTTATGGGATTTATATTTTATTTTATTATTTGTTGTTGCGTATCGGGCTTTGATGATAATGAACGTGGACTTGCATTTTAGATGTGTGTGATTTATTTTATTATTGTTAGCTTTATTTATTCGGTAGCTCTTATCGTTTCAGTATGTTTTTAAGTCGGGGATGGAATAATACGCGGGAGATATGTTTTATACGAGTTACCGTTCAAAAGTCCAGAAGCTGAACGTTTTCTTTGGTAGGACGTGGGCTGTACACTGACGGGAGACTAAGCTGTTTTTCGCGTTTCTGTTTCAAAATGATTTTATGTCGGTGTTCGTGTCATAAGAGTCATTAGAATTGTTATAAACATTTCCTCACTATAATTCAGAAGATTGGTGAGTAAAGTAGACGATAGAAAAATGACATGGGAATTATTACAACGTAGTTATAATGATTTCCTCATAAATTAGTATTACGAAAGAAAGAGAATACATCAAAGGGACGGGTATATACCTTGCCTATTTTTAAAGCGAAGTCCCCGGGGATGGAGCGGGTAATGAAAGCAAAAGGCTACTACATCAGGGAGAAAAAGGCAGCGTGCTAAAATCATCCCATTACGGGCTTGTTCATTGCAAGGTCACAATGGGGTCATTATAACATGCTGCCTTTCCCTTGGTCCGGAGGAGGTGCTTAGAAGTCTTCTTTTTTCCGCTTGCGGCGGGACTTCCTTTTCCTTACTTTCTTTTATACTTGCTTTGATGCTTCTTTATCTTTCCCCTGATACCTATACTTACTTGATACTTAAATAGATAGATAGATGAATAGGTAAATAAATTGATAGATAGATGAGTAGGTAAATAAATAGATAGATAGATAAGCAGGTAAATAGATATATAGATAAGCAGGTAAATAAATAGGTAGATAGATAAGCAGTTAATAGATAGATTGATAGATGAACATGTAAATAAATATATAGATGAGATTAGATTAGATTAGATAGGTAGATGAATGGATAGCATAAAGTAAATAAACAAATAAAAACAGCGATGAAGAACTTAAGGTCGAGGGCATAGGTTGGAACGGAGAGGGGGGAGGGGGAAGGGAGGAGTGAGGAGGATAAGGGGGAAGGGAGGGAGTGAGGAGCAGAAGGGGAAGGGAGGGGAGTGCGGGGGAGAAGGGGTTGGGGATGGGGTGGGGGAGGCAAAGGGGAAGAGGTTGGATGGGAGTTCATCTCGCATTTATCCAGAAGAGATTTCGTGGGCGGCTCGATGTCGCCCGCCTAAGAATCGTTGCTTCACATCCCGCCCGGGCGCCGCTATCACGCCTTGGTTATCGCAAGGCATTTACCAAGAATGCCGCCCGGATATCTGTGGCATGGGCGGGGCAGCGCGCGGGGAGTGTGGGGTTTTTAAAGATTTCTCTCGGTCGGGCTTTCCTTTGTGTCTGGTTATCTGTCTGTGCCCCTCCCCTCCATCTCCATTTCCCTCTCTCTCTCTCTCTCTCCAACCCCCCACCCCCCTCTCCCTCTTTCTCTCTTTCCATTTCCCTCTCTCCCTGTCTCCCTGTCTCCCCCTCTCCCCCTCCTCTCCACTACCCTCCCCCCTCCCCCCCCAAGTGCGTGTGCCTGCGTGTGTGCCTGCTTGCAGGGACACTCGCGTGTGCCGCCCGGTCCCCTTGGCGAGGCCCGCCGCCCGCGGGAGCCCCACCATTGGCGGGCTCCGGCGGGCGGGCCGATGCGATAGGGTAATAAGCGCGTGCTTGGGCGTTTTCACCGGAAGGCGTCACTTGGCCCGGTTATCTGACACTCGTGGTGCAGTTTCCGGCGACGGCGGTTGTGGCACAGCTTCCCTGCCAGCAGCCAGCCCTCCCGCGACCCTGCCAGCTACCGCCCGCCCGCCCGCTCGTTCTGCACCCACTGGAGGCCGTCCCACTTGCTGTCTCTGGGACGGGGTGTCCGGGCCCCTTGTCTAATCTCATTGATAGACGGACTCCTTATCTTCCGTGTGTCATGGCACGGGGCGAAAGGGCGAGCGGGGTCGCACAGTGCCTTGGGTTGCGTCATGAGACACGCTCTGAGAGCGAACGGCTGCTGTGGTTAGGAGTGTAATTTTTTTTCATGTGAAATACCAAAAGCCGATTTCTAATTCAGTTGTAAATGGAAATAATCATAATGGCATTTTGATTCGTGCTGCCGGAAGGGCGCGAGTGTTGAGAGCCGAGTGAATGTGCCGGAAGTGAGCCTCGACCTTACTGATTTGAGAATGAGCTGTGTCGAGCGCGACCTTTGAGCGGGCGCGGAGAAAAGACTTGAGAGGAGAAGGATTGCTCGGTGCAAAGCAACAGATGAAGATAAAAGAGAGCATCCGCTCGCGGAGACTCCCGGAGCGCCGAAAGGAAGCCGTAGGAGCAGGCGGAGGAGGAGTTGGAGGAGGAGGAGGAGGAGCCGGGGGCAGCAGCGGCGCCGAGATGAGGCTCAACAGGAGCAACAGGATGACGGAGGTACGGCCGGGAACGCCCA
>NC_091557.1:295000-297500 GCF_042767895.1 Penaeus vannamei | reverse complement strand
GATTGTAGCAACATAAGCAACATGCGATTGTAGCAACATAAGCAACATGCGATTGTAGCAACATAAGCAACATGCGATTGTAGCAACATAAGCAACATGCGATTGTAGCAACATAAGCAACATGCGATTGTAGCAACATAAGCAACATGCGATTGTAGCAACATAAGCAACATGCGATTGTAGCAACATAAGCAACATGCGATTGTAGCAACATAAGCAACATGCGATTGTAGCAACATAAGCAACATGCGATTGTAGCAACATAAGCAACATGCGATTGTAGCAACATAAGCAACATGCGATTGTAGCAACATAAGCAACATGCGATTGTAGCAACATAAGCAACATGCGATTGTAGCAACATAAGCAACATGCGATTGTAGCAACATAAGCAACATGCGATTGTAGCAACATAAGCAACATGCGATTGTAGCAACATAAGCAACATGCGATTGTAGCAACATAAGCAACATGCGATTGTAGCAACATAAGCAACATGCGATTGTAGCAACATAAGCAACATGCGATTGTAGCAACATAAGCAACATGCGATTGTAGCAACATAAGCAACATGCGATTGTAGCAACATAAGCAACATGCGATTGTAGCAACATAAGCAACATGCGATTGTAGCAACATAAGCAACATGCGATTGTAGCAACATAAGCAACATGCGATTGTAGCAACATAAGCAACATGCAATTGTAGCAACATAAGCAACATGCGACGTAGTAACAAAAGCAACATGCGATTGTAGCAACATAAGCAACATGCAATTGTAGCAACATAAGCAACATGCGACGTAGTAACAAAAGCAACGTGCGATTGTAGCAACATAAGCAACATGCGACGTAGTAACAAAAGCAACATGCAATTGTAGCAACATAAGCAACATGCGACGTAGTAACAAAAGCAACGTGCGATTGTAGCAACATAAGCAACATGCGATTGTAGCAACATAAGCAACATGCGATTGTAGCAACATAAGCAACATGCGATTGTAGCAACATAAGCAACATGCGATTGTAGCAACATAAGCAACATGCGATTGTAGCAACATAAGCAACATGCGATTGTAGCAACATAAGCCACAACATGCGATGTATATTTGAAGGTTGAAGTGTTTTGATCTGAAACCGGGTGGAAGGGAATCGAAATGAGAAGGGAAAAGGAAAGGGAAAGGGGGAAAAGGAAGGGAAAGGAGAGAAGGAAGGGAAGATAGAGAGTAAAGAAAGGAAATGGGGGATAAACGGAGAGGCAGATGATTTATTGATAATGGAGAGAGAGAGAGAGATAGATAGAGATAGAGAGAGAGAGAGAGAGAGAGAGAGAGAGAGAGAGAGAGAGAGAGAGAGAGAGAGAGAGAGAGAGAGAGAGAGAGAGAGAGAGAGAGAATGAGAAAATGAGATTGAGATTTCAAGGGAAGAGGGGAAAGACGAGCGAGAAAACGTTAATTATGAAGAGCGGGAGATAAGGCCGCCGATAAGGAGGAGGCGATAAGATTGTTAAGCGTCCCCGCTGCGTCCCCGCTGGCGGTGGTCAGTCCGCCCGAGTGGGTGCTTTTCTGTGCCGTGGGTGTCGCCCTCTCGTGCTGTTCCGGGTTGCTTTCTTCCTTCGCGCGGTGGTGGTGAGCCCGCTGGCTCTCCCTCGGTGTCTGGCAAGGGCCGGTGGTGATGGATTGTGGTGACGGTGGTGCTTCCAGGAGAGCGATAGAGGAGGAGGAGGATGGTGCGGAGGAAGGCACGGGCGCCGGTGGAGTCGGTTGGTCGGAGAGGTGAGAGGTTTTCCTTTTTATCCTGGCGTTGAACTGGTAATATTCTCTCTCTCTCTCTCTCTCTCTCTCTCTCTCTCTCTCTCTCTCTCTCTCTCTCTCTCTCTCTCTCTCTCTCTCTCTCTCTCTCTCTGTGATGCGAGTATGAGTGGAAAAATTAATGACGATTTAATTTCTACGGCTTTTCGCTTCCCTCCAAGTCAGGCAGGCAGGCGGACAGGCAGTTAGACAAGCAGCTAAGCAGACAGGCAGGCGGGTAGGCAGTTAGACAAGCAGTTGGGTAAGCAGGCAGTTAAGCAGACAGACAGTGAGGCAGGCAGATTGGCAAGGAGGTAGGAAAGCCGACAGACAGCCAAACACAGACAGACAGACATAGAGGCATAGAAACAGCTAGAGAAGGGAAGGGCCGCGGCGGCGTCCCCTCGCCAGCCGTGCGAAGACACCGGAGTAGTTTGACCTTTGCCCTCGTTGGTCGTCGCGCGTGTGACCTTTTCCACTTGTTGGCCATTGCCTCCGTGATTGCCTTCTGATGCAGATTGGTGACGTGGCACCGCCGTCCGTCGCCCCCTCCCTCCCTCTGTCCTTCCGTCTCTCCCTCCCTCCCTCCCTCCCTCTCATTAATGGTGACGTCATGAATATATTTGCCCCCACGTCGAAGGTCGTTTGGGTCGATTCGTTTTCGCTAAAGTGTATTTTGACGTCATCGATGCCCTGTGTCGGTCGGTCGAA
>NC_091557.1:280000-292500 GCF_042767895.1 Penaeus vannamei | reverse complement strand
TTCCCTCCTCCCCCTCCCCCTCCCCCTCTCCCCCTGCCCCTGCCCCTCAGAGCGCAGTTTGCACGTCGTCGCCAGCGCCTTGGCCAATGGGCGTGTCGTAAGGGTGACGCGGGAGGTCGGAAGGAATTCGAGAATCTTAAGTTCCGCAGGTTTTGTTATTGGTGACGGCGAGGGAATTGGGAGCGGGGGGGGGGGGGGCTTCTTTTGCGTCTGTGTCTTGGATTTCGATGACGGGGGAGAGGGGGGGAGGACTTCATTTTCGTCTGTCTTGGATTTTCGGGGAATTTCGAGGGGGGGGGGTGAGGTGGTCTGTGCCTTGGACTGGTGGGAAGAGTGTGGTCGATCGGGTCTTGGTGTGGAGTTTTGGCTTCTCGGGGGCTGCCTGGCGCGTGATTCGGAGACGTTCAGCGCTGACCTGTTGGCGGTGCGATGTAGGTCGTCTTGGGGGATTGCGAGGAGTGGCTCTAAGTGGGCGCTGTCGCTCTGCCGTGCGATGCCTCCGCCGCCCGGCCATTCCCACGCGCAGGGCGGGTGATGCGGCGAGGTGTGCGGGTCGGGAAGGGCCTGTCGGGCAACGGCGGAGGCGAGTCGGTGCCTCGGAGGATGACTGCAATTTCATGCGAGGTCATGGAAGGTCATCGCGCGGTATTGATGCGAGTGAATGGGTCGAGGAACTCCGAAGGGACGCGAGGTGAGGAGCTCCGTTTGGCGGGGCTCTGTGGCCTTTGCCCCGGGCCCCGTGACGCCAGCTGACGGAGGGAGGGAGGGGGGAGGGGAGTCGGGAGGGGAGGACGGAGGACGGAGGAGGGAAGGGGGAGGTGGGAGGTGGAAGACGGAGGAGGGAAGGGGGAGGTGGGAGGGGAGGACGGAGGAGGGAAGGGGAGGTGGGAGATGGATGGGATAGAGGAGGAGGGGAGGAGGGAGGTGCTTGAGGGAGTGGGGAGAGGGGTAGGGTATCTTCTGGCTATGGGGAGGGGATGGGAGGGCGTCTCCCGGGCACGGGAGAACGGGGAGGGACGGCGGGAGTCCCCGGGCATGGAGGGAGGGAGGAGGGAAAGGGATGCTCCTCTTGAAGGTGTGAGAGCCATGTAGGTCAGCGGCTGCGGCCTCGGCTGGGGGATAATGCATTCCTCGATCACGCCGCACATTGTAGTACGGAAGGAAGGCGATGGGTGTCAGGGTCGAGGAGGCTCTCGCGGGCGGGCCTACGGGCGGGGGCGGGGGGGGGGGGCTCGCTTTTTATCGGGATGTGGTTTGGTTTTATCTCGCGTCTCCTTTCTCCTCTTGTCCCTCCTCTTTCTCTCTCTCTTCCCCTCTCTCTCTCCCTACCTCCCTCCCTGTCTCCCTCCCTCCCTCCCCCTCCCCCTCTCGATCTCGCTCTTATCTTCCCGTCTCCCTTCCCTCACTCTCTCTCCCTTTCTTCCTCATACACTCCTTTCCCTTCTCCCTTCCTCCAACTCTCCTTCATTCCCTCTCCCTCTCCTCCCTTTCAACCCCCCCGCTCTCTCTCCCCCTTCGACCCAGAGTGAAGCGCGAGTCGGGAGTCGCCCCCCCCCCCCCGGCCTCTCCGTGAAGCGGGATGCAGCCTCCGCGGCGGCGTCTCTCCACCAGAGGAAGTGGAGAAGAGGAGGGCGCTTTGTCGGGAGTGGGCGGGCGGGCGGGCGTGTGCGTGGGCGCAGGAGGGAGGGAGGGAGCGAGGGAGGGAACAGCTGGGCCCGTATTGAGCACGAAGGCCGCCTTTGTTGCAGGGGGCAATTGCGTGGAAAAAATGTGAACGCGATTGATTGTGTGCTTGTGTTCTCCTTGCATGCAGTTTCCCCGCTGGGAGTGCGGTGGGGGCGGGGGGGGGGGAAGGGGGGCCGGGCGCGGGGGGCGTGACAGAAGCGTCGGGTTATTGCATGTCACGCCCTTTGAGCCGCCCGTCCACGCCCGTTAGAGGTTATGGACGTGCGTTTAGCAGTGTGTGAGTGAGTGAGTGAGTGAGTGAGTGAAAGAGAGAGAGAGTGAGTGAAAGAGAGAGAGAGTGAGTGAAAGAGAGAGAGAGTGAGTGTGTGAGTGAGTGAGTGAGTGAATGAATGAATGCATGAGAGTGTGTGTGTGTAATTTGTATGTATACTTCCGTGCTTGATGTTTGGTTTTGTGTGTTTGTATGTCTGTCTCTGTGTTTTAGTGAGTGAGTTGAGTGAGTGTACGAGTTAATGAGTGAGTGCGTGAGTGTTTGAATGCACGTGTGTGGGCTTCCCCTCTCCCTCTTCCGGGGTCCTCTCGCCCCGTGGACTCTGATCCGCGAGTGACCACTTCCCCTGAAAGCCTCTTCAACACGCCTCAGATGTTTATGGGATAGGGAGGAGGGGAGGGAGAAGGGAAGGGGGATGGGGTAGGACTTCTATGGGGGGATTGTCTCTCATGTATCTCTTTTATCTATCTTCTCCTCTCTTTCTTTCTTCCCTTCCTTCCTTCCTTCTTTCATTATTTCGTTCTTTCCTTCCTTCCTTCGTTCCTCCCTTTCTTCCTTCCCTCCCTCCATCCATCCATCCTCTTTCTCCCTCCTTCCTTCCTCCCTCCCTCTCCCCCTTCCTTCCTTCCTTCCTTCCTTCCTTTTTGTGGCTTCCCCCCTCCCTTTCATCAGCTGTTCCTCTGTCCCTTCCCTTCTCTCTCTCGTCGCCGTGCCCTTCCCTCTCCAGCCGATGCTGTCCGTTCGCCTCTCGCAGACTCTCTTCTGGTTACGCTAAATGTTCGTTTATTTACATGTTTGTGTGTTTTTTATGTGCGCACATTAAGCGTACACAAACTCGTAAACGTACGCGCGCACGTACATGCATATATATACACACAGACAGAGCTATGTATACAAAAATACACAAGTCAGTAAATTTCTCTTCTTTTTTTAACGACGGGTGATTGGACGAGCCCAAAATAGCCCGTCTTAACACAGTTACTCCGAATCGAAAAGCTTTCATTCGGCGGAATTGGCAGCGGCGCATGGGAAAGCATTCTCTCCCGCAGCTCTCGGGCGGCGCAACAGCTTTCTCTGGAGTTGCAATCACGGAGGCGGTAGCAGTGGAGAGAGGAATGTCTGCTGTTCTGCCAGTCACCGCTTGTTTGTTCTTCTCATTGTTTGTGAATGTGTTCTTTTCTTCTGTCTTGGTTGTTCTTTCTTTCTTCCTCGTTGTTGTTTCTTTCTTTCTTCGTTATATTTTTTTATCTTTCCCTTCTCTTCTCTTTTGTTTTCTCTCCTCTCTCCTCTCCTCCCTCCCTCCTCTCCTCCCATCATAATAAATCCAGAGCCAACAGAGGCGACGAGCCAAAAACAGCATAGTCGTCGTTGTCGTCAGTCGTCCATAGGTTGTTGGTCACCGTGGTCGCCTCCGTCGCAGTGGCCACGCTCGTCTCCGCTGCGAGGGAGACGACGGGACGACGACGGGACGACTCATCGCCTGGGAAGTTTTCTGTTCTCGGCGACCGTTCGTTGTGTGGTTATTGTTGTTATGGTCGTGGTTCGATATTTTTATGACGGGTATCATCGTTACTTTTTACTATAGTTATCATTTCTGCCGTTGGTATTATCATGATGATGATCAGTAGCATATCATTACTATCATTATTGTTGTCATTATTTTTTATTATCATTATTGTTATTATTAACACATTGTGTTATTCTCAAGGCTTATTATTGTTATTGTTGTTACTGTTATCATTAAAGTGTGTGTGTGTGTGTGTGTGTGTGTGTGTGTGTGTGTGTGTGTGTGTGTGTGTGTGTGTGTGTGTGTGTGTGTGTGTGTCTTTGTCTTTGTCTTTCTGGCCCGTCTGTGTAGTCTGCCTGCCTGCCTTGCATGCCTGTCTGTGTGTTCGTTAGGGTTCGCGTGCGTGCGTTGCGTGAGCATGTCTCCGCGCGTGCGTCCGTCCGTGACCGGAGCCCCTACTTGGCGCCGCAGCCTTGACCTGCCTTGACCTCGGCGCGGGGCGGGAGCGCGGGCTCTCTCGTGCCCTTTTGCATGCCCATTGCAGAGTGGTCGTCTCGCTTCTCCTCCCTCGGCCTCTCCTCTGGGCGCGCAGGCGACTCGGCGGGAATTCGGGGAACGCCAGAGGGTTCCGGCGAGAAGAACGGGTTGCGGGCCAGGAAGGAGAGGGAGGCCGGGGGGGAGGGGGTTCTTCCTCCTCTCCTTCCCCTTTCTCCTCCCTTTTATTCCTCTTCTTCTTCCTCTTCTACTTTTCCTTCTCTTTCTTCTTCTTCTTCTTCTCTTCCTCCTCCTCTTTCTCTTTCTTTCTCCTTCTTCCTCTTCCTTCTCCTTCTTGCAATTATCATCATTATTGTTAATATTATCCTACTCCAATTTCTTCTTTTTCTTCTTCCTCCTCCTCCTCCGCTTTTCCTTCTTTTCTTTTCTTTTTCTTCCCCTCTCCCCTCCCCATGGAATGGGATTGGAATCGTTGGCAAATCTCGGGAATCGGGGGGAGGGGGAGGACAGGGCAGAAACTGGCGATTCTGGAATCTTCACCTCGTTCCGGCCGCGATCAGTCCCCCTTACCCCCTACCCCCTTCCCTACCCTTGGGGCCTTTTTGCACGCACATACGCACCTTCTTTGGCTCTGTGTGTGTCGTTCTCTCTCTCTCTCTCTCTCTCTCTCTCTCTCTCTCTCTCTCTCTCTCTCTCTCTCTCTCTCTCTCTCTCTCTCTCTCTCTCTCTCTCTCTCTCTCTCTCTCTTTCTCTCTCCCTCTCTCTCCCCCTCTCTCCCTCTCTCCCTCTCTCCCTCTCTCCCTCCCTCCCTCCCTCCCTCCCTCTCCCTCTCCCTCTCCCTCTCCCTCTCCCTCCTCCTCCCTCCCTCCCTCCCTCCCTCCCTCCCCTCCTTTAACTCCCTTCCCCTCTCCTTCTCAAAACACACACGTTTACATACACCCATTTTTAAGCATACAGATAAATCCACATCCATTCATTAATTCTCCCATTCATACTGAACACATTATCTGCCCGACATTTACATCGGTGGGGCAAGAGAGTGCGACGCAACGGCTCGGGAGATAAGGGTTCGGAAGCGATAAGATGCGTGCCCTCTGTCGCCGGGAATTCCCCTTTGCCTCCCTTGGCCCCGGGCAGGAATTCCCATACGTACTGCTGTTTGTCTTTGTATGATGAAAGTGTTTTGGGGGTTAGCTTGGGTTTTTTTGGGTTTTTATTTTTATATATATATATTTTTTTTTTACTTGAATTTGTTGATTTTCTTTATGGTTGGGGTGTATTTTTTTTTTTTCGTTACGGAGTTTAGAAAAAAAAAATGAATGTGCTGTTTGTTGATTTTGTTTCTTTATAGGTGAGATTTTCGTGAAGTTACGTTAAATATCCCTTTTTATTGATGTGTATTTCTTTTTTGTCGTTTTTTTACGGTCTTTTCTCACATTATTTTGTATTTCTTGAATAAATGCTCATTATTTTCTTCTTCTTTTCAGGTGAGTCATCTAAGGAGCCGGGAGAGACGCAGGGTTTCCCGCAAAGAAAGTAAGATGAGAGAGAGTGAGTAAAGTAAGAGTAAGGAGAAGGGGAGAGTAAGAGAGTGAGATGAGAAAGGTGGGATTAAAGAGGAAGATAAGAGTAAGGTAAATTGATTAGATGGGAGTAAGTTAAGAGTAAAGAGTTGAAGATAAAGATGAGAGTAAGAGAGCGAGATGAGTAGGGTGGGAGGAAGAGGGAGGTAGAATGATTAGAAGGGAGGAAGAAGAGAGTAAGCGATGAAGATGACGAAGCTGAGAAAGAGATGCCGCAAGAGATGGGGACGAAGGACGAGACTGAGGTGCAGTTTTGCGATTCATCTCAGTGGGGATTCTCTCATGTTTTTTGTCTTTCGTTCTTTATTTCTTGTTTTATTCGCCCTTGTCATGTTATTGTCGCTGGCGCCGGTTGCCGTCACCTTTGGCGTCGCGTCGGGAGGTTTCGGAAGACGAGGCTCCTCTCCCTTCGCGCCTGGAGAAGGAGGTCGTGTGCACGCGCGGGGAAACACGCGCTGGTGCACTCGCCCGCGGTTCCACGCACGCGCACCTGTGTACGGAGGGTCTTGTGCAGACTGCACCTGTGAGCTTGGGTGCTTCCATGCGCACACTAAGACTCACACACGCACGCGCACACACTCACACAGAAAGAGAGGGAGAGGGAGACGGAGAAGGGGAAGGAGAAGGAGAAGGAGAAGAAGAAGGAGAAGGAGAAGGAGAAGGAGAAGGAGAAGGAGAAGGAGAAGGAGAAGGAGAGGGAGAGGGAGAGGGAGAGGGAGATGGAGATGGAGAGGGAGAGGGAGAGGGAGAGGGAGAGGGAGAAGGAGAAGGAGAAGGAGAAGGAGAAGGAGAAGGAGAAGGAGAAGGAGAAGGAAGAAGGAGAGGGAGAGGGAGGTGTCTAGAGGCTTCCTTCCTACCTTCCTACCTACTTGCTCACTCACTCACTTCCCCCTTTCTCTCTTCTCTCTTTCTTCCTTTCTTTCTAGTGCGTGATTGTACGGATAGAACAGGGAGTGTGGAAGGGGGGGGGGGTCGTGTTTCTGGGGAAGTGCGATGGGGTCGGTTAAGCCCCTCTTATTAACTCGCAACCCCTCAGGGACGGCGCCCCCTCCCCTCCTGTGTCTTATCCCCTCTTGCGCTCTCTCTCTCTCTCTCTCTCTCTCTCTCTCTCTCTCTCTCTCTCTCTCTCTCTCTCTCTCTCTCTCTCTCTCTCTCTCTCTCTCTCTCTCTCTCTCTCTCTCTCTCTTTCTCTTTCTCTTTCTCTCTTCTCTATCTCCTTTTTTCTTTTTACTTTCAATTTCATTTTTTCTTTCACTCCCTCACCTCCCCTTCCCGTCATTCCTCTTCTGCCCTCTTCTGCCCGTCTCCCCCCAATGCCCCTCCCCCATCGCTCACCTTTCCTGCCCCCGTTACTCCCTCCCCTCCCGCTTCTCCAACCCCCCACCACTCTCACCTCGAATCCTCATGCCACCCCCTCACCGCCCTCCTCTCCCACCCCCTCCATCGCCCTCCTCCTCTCCCACCCCCTCCATCGCCCTCCTCCTCTCCCACCCCCTCCCTCGCCCTCCTCCTCCATCCGTCCTCCTTCATCGCCCTCCTCCTCTCCCACCCCCTTCACCGCCCTCCTCCGCCTTGACCACGCCAAAGGGGCGTCGAAGGGCTGTCTCGGGACTCGGAACGGGCCGGTGATCGATCAGTCATTGGCCGAAGCGATCCTTGTGACATCCGTTCGCGCCTTCTGCTGCAACCTTTGTCCCGCCGGGCGTTGAGGACGCACGCCCACGCCCATCTTCTCACCTCCTGCGTCTTGCGTAAGGACATGTGGGTGTTTTTTTTTTTCTTTTTTTTTTTCTCTGTGTTATTATTCTTTCTTCGTCTCGTCCTGTTCGGTTCCCACCCCTTTTTCTTTGTCTTTGAACGCTTCTCTCTTTATGCGCCTTCCCTCTGCTCTCCTTACACTTCTCCCCTCTCGCTTTCATTCTCTTCCTCCACTCTTCGTACTTCTTCCGTTTTTCCTTACCCTCCCTCCCTTTTCCCCTCTCGTTCCCTCCTCCCTTACCCCCCCCCCCTCGTTCCTTCCCTTCCACCCTCACCCACCTCACATTGGGTGGTCATCGCGCCCCTCCTCTCTCCCCCTCCCCCTCCCCCCTCTCCTCTTCCCGGGGCGGATGTTTCCCCTCAGAGTGCGCGGATGTGTGTGCGTGCGTGTGTGTGTGGAGTGCTTGTTCTCCTCCCCTCTTCACTCCGGGCGACTCCCCTCGGGCCACAACCCTCGCGGGACACCTGGGTCGGCCGCCGAGGCCACGCCCACTTCCTCTCGATTTTTTTTTCTTTTTTTCTTTTTCTTTTTTTTCTTTCGTGGTGGGGGTGGTCAGGGATATTGAAGAGGGGGAGGGGAAGGGGAAGGAGAGGGAGAGGGAGAGGGAGAAGGAGAAGGAGAAGGAGAAGGAGAAGGAGAAGGAGAAGGAGAAGGAGAAGGAGAAGGAGAAGGAGAAGGAGAAGGAGAAGGAGAAGGAGAGGAGAAGGAGAAGGAGAAGGAGAGGAGAAGGAGAGGAGAAGGAGAGGAGAAGGAGAGGAGAAGGAGAGGAGAAGGAGAGGAGAAGGAGAGGAGAGGAGAGGGGAGGAGAGGAGAGAGAGAGAGGAGAGGAGAGGAGAGGAGAGGAGAGGAGAGGAAGAGGAAGAAGTGTGAGGGAAAGGAAGGAGAGGAGGGATCGAAAGGAGATAAGAAAGAGGAGGGATGATTAGAAGAAGGAAAGTCGCTTTGGAGACAGGAAGAGAGGAAAGGAAAATAGACAAAAAGGATAACGTTAGAAGAGAGGAGTTAAGGTCAGGAAAAATGAAGGATTTAAGTAAAGGGAAGAAAAAGTGAAGAAGAAGTGAGAGGAATAGAGAGGGGAAGAGGGATAATTTGGAGGAGGAGAAAGGGAAAGGGAGAAGAAATTTTAAATCTGGTAAAAAGATTTTTTTTTTTTAATGAACAAGAATTATTACAAGTAGGCGCAAAGAAGATGGAAATAGAGGAAGTGGAAGAGAAGGGGAACTGGATGTGGGTGTGGGTGGGGATGTTGGTATGGGTATGGGTGTGGATGAAGGGTTGGGTATGGGTGTGGATGAAGGCTTGGGTATGGGTGTGGATGAAGGCTTGGGTATGGGTGTGGATGAAAGTGTGGGCGTGGGTGTAGGTATGGGCGTGATGTGGATGTAGGTATGGGTGTGGATGTGGGTATAGGTGGGTGTGGATGTGGATACTGGCGTCGAGTGTCCATGCGGCGCAGGTTGAGTGGAGTTGGGGGAAAGGTAGTAGGGGTTGGCAGGGGAGAGAAAGGGGCGGAGGCAGGGGAAAGGGGCAGGGGAAGCGGGGGAAGGGGGAGATTTTGGGTACGAAAGGTCCGGGTGTTTGAATAAACTGATTGAGCGGGATGGGAGTTGGGGCGGCATTGGCTCAGAAGTGGGTCGGGGGGGTAAAGGGGGAGGGGAGGAGGAAGGGGGAGGGGGAGGGGAGGGGGAGGGGGAGAATGAAGTGCAATGATCATGAAAAAATCATAACACAGAATAAAAGCTAGATAAGGTAGGACAGAATGAAATAATTCTAAAATCTGATGAAAAAATGTTTCGGTGGAGTTCCAGCGGTTTGATTGCGTGAGTTGAGTGAATGAGTTCGTGAGGCGAGTTAAAGTGAGTTTAGTGCGTAAGTGAATTGTGTGGAAGAGTTTCGTGTGAGTGAGAATGAGTCTAATGAATAAATTAACAGCGCTAATAACCGCGGAATAGTTTTAATTATGCTTCAAAGTGGGAAGCAGGCGTTATGAGGGCGATTCTTAAGGTTTGAATGTTGGATGTTTTGTAGACAGACAGAAGATAAAAACTGACAGACAGACTCAAACATAATCGCAGACAGAGACCAAGACAGAGATTGACAGGTAGGCAGACACAGACAGACAGAGGAACAGACGGACAGACCGAGACAGATGTTTATATTGATAGCTGTGTCCTCTCCTCCTTTCCCTCCTCCTCCTATGTTTATCCCGAGTGTTTTTCTTCATGCCTCACTTGTTTTGATAAATGTAACGGTATTGACATGGATGATAATGAGGATAATGGTAATGATATTAATATGCATGGTAATCAGGATAATGGTTATGATATTCATGATATTAGAGATTTGTTATTATCATTGTGATTGATTATGATTGTGATTGCTGTCGTCGATTTTGTTATTGTTATAATTATTGTAATTATAATACTTTTATTTGCTGTTTGTACCAGTATTGATCAGTGTCAGTTGTGTGATAAGCTGCTACTTGTGGGTAAAATGGGAGGTAGTGGGAGAAGCAGAAACAAGAGGAGGAGTAGGAGTAGGAACAGAAACAGAAACAGAAACAGGAGGAGGAATAGGAGCATAAAAAAGGAGGAGGAGGAACATAAACAAATTAGGAGGAGAGATAGGAGCAAAAAACAGCAAGAGGACTAGGAGCAGAAATGAAAAAGGAGGAAAAATAAGAGTATTAGTGGGAGTAGTAGAAATAGAAACAGGAGGAGGAGTAGGAGCAAAATGAAACAGGAGGAGAAATAGGAATAGAAACAGCAGTAGTAGTGGGAGTCCTAGGAACAGAAATAGGAGGAGGAGAGGGAGCAGAAAAAGGAAGAGAAGTGGGAACAGCAGAAGTCAGCAGGCCGCAGCAGCAGCAGGCGCGTCCGAACGAGCCTTGAAACAGCCCCGAGCGGTGCTGGCGACGCGAGGTGACACCGGTGACGTCATCGAGCGGCGGCGGGGAGGCGAGGGGGGCGTGGAAGGGGAGGGGTGGGGGTGGGCAGCACAGGTGGAATTACGCGGCCACTTTATCAGCCGTGAAGGAACGGTGTTTGTGGTGTCGTCGTGAGGGGGTGGTCATGCGGAGGGGTCGGGGGGGTGAGGGGGGAGTAAGAGAGGAGGAGGAGGGGGAGGGGGGTGAAGTAGGGGAGGATCGGGAGGAAGGGGGATGAGGGGGTGATAAGATGTTTACGTGCTAATTTACGTCTTTATTTACTCGGCTTTGTTTTATGGCGTTTGTGGTGGTTTCGTGTGATGAGGCCGTCGGCCGAGGCTGGGAAGGCGGCCTCTGTCTTCTACGATTGATGACTTATTTATCCATTCATTGCCATTTACTGTCG
The DNA here is from genome assembly GCF_042767895.1 of Penaeus vannamei. NCBI lineage: Eukaryota > Metazoa > Arthropoda > Malacostraca > Decapoda > Penaeidae > Penaeus > Penaeus vannamei. The sequence goes on along the minus strand of NC_091557.1, from coordinate 281,867 downwards.
GTGCTTCTGGTAGTGTGACATCCTTTGTCGTTTTGATGTCGCATCCTTATCTTTTCATTCCGTTTCTCTGACATCGGCCGTCATGGCGCGTGTCCTGCGGTCCCCCCGCCCTGGGGTCCTGGGCCGGCCGTTAGCAGGCGCAAGCACAAGCACCTCCGCCGCCACCCAATGGCCGATGCCTGTCTCGCTGTCCCACAAAGGCGCTTTGTTTATGAGCCGAAGATTCGCTTCATTTCCATACGCGAGTCTCCGAGGCGCGATCGGAGCGGGTCGTCCCTCGCGCGCCGGTCGTCACTCGTCTGGTCTGGGGATGCTCGTTTGTTTGTTTGTCTGTTTGTAAGTCTGTCTCTCTCTCTCTCTGTCTGTCTGTCTCTCTCTCTCTCTCTCTCTCTCTCTCTCTCTCTCTCTCTCTCTCTCTCTCTCTCTCTCTCTCTCTCTCTCTCTCTCTCTCTCTCTCTCTCCTTCCCTCTCACTCCATCCTTCTCTATCACTCCTACCACCTCCCTGTCCCCTCCGCTGCCCTCAATACGTTACCCCCCCCGCCCCCGCTCCCCCTCTTTCTCCTTCACTCCCATCCCCGCGGGCGTCCCTCTCGTTAATAGGATAAAGACAGGTGCGTTGTTTACATCCCACCCATCCCCTCCATCCCCCCTCCATCCTCCCTCTCCTTCCCTATCTACACCCTCTCTTTCTCTTCCCTCCGAGCTATTGCCCCCTTTAGGCGGCAAAGGGGGAAGGGGGAGTAGAAGGGGAGGGGGGGGGTGTTTGAGACTGGGAGGGGGAGAGTAGGAAGAGGTCACGCCGGTCAGCTTGAAGCCTCCAGCCACTGTTTCTCTCTGTCTGTCTATCTGTCTGTGTTTCTGTGTTTCTGCCTCCCCCTCTCTTCCTCTCCCTCTCCCTCTCCCTCTCCCTCTCCCTCTCCCTCTCCCTCTCCCTCTCCCTCTCCCCCTCCCTCTCCCTCTCCCCCTCCCTCTCCCCCTCCCCCCATCCTTCTCCCTCTCCTTCCCTATCTACACCCTCTCTTTCTCTTCCCTCCGAGCTATTGCCCCCTTTAGGCGGCAAAGGGGGAAGGGGGAGTAGAAGGGGAGGGGGGGGGTTTGAGACTGGGAGAGGGAGAGTAGGAAGAGGTCACGCCGGTCAGCTTGAAGCCTCCAGCCACTGTTGCTCTCTGTCTGTCTATCTGTCTGTGTTTCTGTGTTTCTGCCTCCCCCTCTCTTCCTCCCCCCCTCCTTCTCCCTCTCCCTCTCCCTCTCCCCTCCCCCTCCCTCCCCCTCCCCCTCCTTCTCCCTATTCCCCTCCCCCCTCCCTCCCCGTCGCCTTTCACTCGAACGTGGTCGTTTAAAAGGCCGTCGGGGTTTCGAGAAGACGAAAAGAAAATCGGAGGAGGTCGATTGTTTTCGGCAGAAGGTGATTGTGTCGGTGAGTTTGGGTTTATGTTGACACTTCGGTTTGAGTGGATGCTTATTTCGACATCGTTATGTATCTGTGTTTATTTAATATTTTTGGTTTGTTTAGACATCTTGGAATATATATATGCGTGTGTGTGTGTGTGTGTGTGTGTGTGTGTGTGTGTGTGTGTGTGTGTGTGTGTGTGTGTGTGTGTGTGTGTGTGTGTGTGTGTGTGTTTTATTATTTGTTTATTGGATTAATAATTTATAAAGTAGATAAAAAGGGCTATGATTAACGAAAAACAATGTTTAGAGAAAAGTAAATAGAGCAGGAAAGGAGAGAGAAGAGATAGCGGGGAAAAAGAGAGAGAAAAAAAGACTGAAAGTTGGCAGCGTGTATCTAGACAGGTGGATATTGGGTGTGGGTGGGGGGGAGAGAAAGGAGGGGGATGGGGAGGGAAGTTAATTGAGAACAGAGG
>NC_091557.1:265000-270000 GCF_042767895.1 Penaeus vannamei | reverse complement strand
TTGGGTTTTAAATAGAGCGCGAAGAGGTGTAGTATATATGATAGAGGTGGTGGTACGGGCGATGATGGTTGTCGTAATGGGTGTAATTGGGAATAATTGATGTAGTGTGTATGGTAATGAGGGTGTTCCTGTCGGGAATTGATAATGGGTGTAGGGTGCATGAGTACTGTTAATGGGCATAGGAAATATACAGGGCTTTTAATGGGTGTAGGATATACAAGGCAGATCCTGTCAGTAAGGGGTGGTTTTCTTGAGGGCTTTTAAATGGGGACGTGAATGGTGGGGTCCTGTGGGGGCGGTGTTTTAAGGGGACGGGGGGGGGAGGGGGGGAAAGTAGGGGAGGGAGGGAGGGAGTGAGGAGGGGGAAAGTAGGGGAGGGAGGGGGAGGGAGGGAAGGGAGGAGGGGGAAAGTGGGGAAGGGAGGGGGAGGGGGTGGGTGGTATCGAGCCTATGATGTAAGGTAATAGAGGTGGTTACCTCATGGTGGGGATGGGAACGGAGATTAAGATCAGCTGTTTGGTTGTTTAGAGTTGTTTCTGTTTATTAATTTGTGCGTGGGTTTGTTTTCTTTGTCAGTGAATGAATTAGTTGATTTTTGATTTCTGCATTTGTTTGTTTGTTTATTTACGTTCTTTGCATAAAGGAGTTAGTTAATTGAGTAGTTCATTGTTTATTTATATATTTGTTTATATATTTGTTTATTTATTTATGTTTTAAGAAATTTGCGTACATATTTAATAATATAAGGGCTGCACGTGTCGATATTTGGCTGTGGGTGCAGTGGGCGGCGGTGCCACATCCACCCCGCCCGCCTGCTTCCGGGAGGCGGCGGCAACCTGGCCTTCCGGCTTCCGGGGGTTGGGGGGGGGGGGCTGTCGTATGCTTTCCTGTCACTTTGTTTCGCAGGTGTTGGATGCACGTTGAATAGGCTCGCTCGGCCCTCACCCCTCGGCTCTCTCTCTCTTTCTGGCTCTCTCTCTCTCTCTCTCTGATTCTCTCTCTCTCTCTCTCTCTCTCTCTCTCTCTCTCTCTCTCTCTCTCTCTCTCTCTCTCTCTCTCTCTCTCTCTCTCTCTTTATGGTTCTCTGTCTCTCTGGTGGTCCCTCTCTCCCTCCCCCCGCTCTCTCTCTCTCCCTCTCTCTTCCTCTCCCTCTCCTTCCCGCGCCCCTCCTTCCCTCTCCTTCCCGCGCCCCCTCCCCTCCCTCTCCCTCTCCCTCTCCCTCTCCCTCTCCCTATCCTTACCACGCCCCCCTCCCTCTCCCTCTCCCTCTCCCTCTCCCTCTCCAATGCTTTCGCAAGCGCACGTGATCCCCAACAGCGAGCGCGAATCAGGTTACGTTTCTCCAAGCGCACAATTTGGCTCTATGTCTGTCGGAGAAGCTGCGTCCCGAGCGCTTCCTCCCGCTCGGGTAATAAGGAAACGCGTAGGAGATGAAAGCCGTCGGTCGGTCGGCTCCGTGCGTGCGTTGCGGTCGGTCGGTCGGTCGGTCGCCGTCGCAGCCGCGCTTGTGCTGAGGCAAACGCTCGAACGTGACGTCGGGCTCCCGAAGGCCCGCTCGGAGGATCACGAAGCCCTGTTTGCATTGGGGCTGTCGGCCGGGCGCTGGCCGGGCTGTTTGCTCTCGTTCGGGTGTCGGGGCGTTACTCGCGCGTGCTTATTTGTGGGCTTGGTTTGCGTGAAGTTGCGGTCTGTTGCATTTTTTTTTAATTCCGATTTTTGTTGAACAGAGAACTGGAAGAGCCTTGGAAAGTGTAATCGACCACGAAGATACATTTTAAAGATGTGAAAGATTTACCGAGTGAGAAATCCAAACAAACCGATAAGTGCATAGAGAGAGATAGAGAAGGGGAGAGATAAGAGAACCCACGTGTGTGTGTTGACATTCGCCGACGTGGCCCCGCCCACTTCCTCTCGAGCGAGTCTCTTCTCCGCCGAAGTGCTGCTCGACGACAAAGCGCCGAGGATGGTGCTGTGCGGCGCCATGGACTGCTTCCTCCAGGTGAGTGAGTTGAAGGGCGTGGGGCGGGCCTCCGGCGAGTCCTTTCGCCTCCCTTCAGGTGCTTCAGGTGTGTCCTCGCCTGCCGGGGGGGGGGGGGGGGTTACTCACATCTGTTTGCGTTTGGGGGAGGGGGCGCCGCTGGGGGGGGAGGGCCCTCTAGCAACGTGTTCCTATGAAATGCTCTCGCTGTGTCTGCACGTGGACGCTTTTGTTTTGTTTTGTTTGCAGTATGTCCTCTTGCGGATGCGACAGGCAGCAGGAAGGATTCTGGAACGCAGGTTGGGGCGGCGTGACCGCACTCAGTCGCGTCGGGCGCAAGGATCCCTCGTCGTTGCAGTGCCAGCGCCCCTGGTGCCGGCCCGAAGGCGGATGGTTGTGGGCGCTTGTTTTTGGCGGATCATGCATGTGCACGAGGAAGAGGGAAGGAGAGGGAGAGGGAGAGGGAGAGGGAGAGGGAGACATGTAGAGATGGAGCGAGAGGGAGAGGCAGAGGGAGGGGGGGAGAGAGTGAAAATGTGAAAAACATATGGATATTTACTAACAAAGACGCGCAGAAACAGGCGGATGCACCAACAGGGAAGTGAAAAAAAATGTCGGCGGAGATACGAAGAGGAGCGTTGGATTTTGCTGAAGGAAATCGCGTCCCGCCGATAACGCGGGCGCGGCGGGGAGCTTCCTGTGGCGGCGGATAATGGGTGTCCGGGCGGCGTCTCTCCCAGGCACTCCGCGGGCTTCTCGGAGTGACTAATTGGCGCAGACAACTTAATTTACGACTCCCGGCCTAGTAGGACTCCGGCAGGTTCCACTGCGGGTTCCAGTAGCTTCATGGGCTTGGGTCTGGGTCTGGGTGGGGGGGGGGGGGAGGTAGGGAAGGAGGTGTTGGGGGGGGGAGGTATTCGGGGTGGTGGGGGTTATATGGACATTTCCGGGGGTTCGCTTGGCCTGGTCGTTACGCCCCCTCCCCCCCCTCTCTCCCAACTATCCTCCTCTCCCAATGCCCAGGTCCGGATGCCTGCACAATGGTGTTGGCAACTCACGCCCATTCTGCCTTCACGCCCTTTTGTCTTTTGGGCGGCGTTGCGTGGGAACGGGGAGCAGTGTCAGCTATAGTGTGGGCGTGTTTACCGGGGGCGTGCGGGACAGGTGGATACTCAAGCAGGATGTGAAAACACTCAGTCTCTCACACTTGTACACACTCACGCCCATAGTCATACTCACATAAACACACACACACACTCACACACACACACACACACACACACACACACACGCGCACACGCACACGCACACGCACACTCACACACACACACACACACACACACACACACACACACACACACACACACACACACACACACACACACACACACACACACACACACACACACACACACACATACATACATACATACGGACATAGATACATACACTGACACTCAGTCTCATAGGATAGTATATATGAAGCTGTATTATTTCAGCCTTTTCTGTTTTGCCTAAAATAGCGGACGCCTCGACATCGCCGCGAAGAACCGTGTTGCATGCGTCCTGCTCTTTCCCAGCGCCAATTATAGCTGTGTCAGATAAATGATTGAGCTAAGAAAGAAGGAAAGAAAGAAGTAGAAGAGGAGGGTTAGAAGGTCCTTTTGGGGGGTGCGGGGGGGGGGTGTCCTGGTAGACCTGAGCAGATGCCCTAATTATTGGAGCAACACTAGACACAGGGCCGCCGAGGGGGTGTCCTTCGCCGCGGCCCGGCGCAACCGCCATGCTTTTTCTTTCGGTTTTCTCGTCTGCAGTTCTGTGTGACGGCCTCTCTGGCTCTGTTTCTGTCTTGTCTGTCTGTCTCTGTCTCTCTTTCTCTCTTTCTCTCTTTCTCTCTTTCTCTCTCTCTCTCTCTCTCTCTCTCTCTCTCTCTCTCTCTCTCTCTCTCTCTCTCTCTCTCTCTCTCTCTCCCTCCCCTCCCCTCCCCTCCCCTCCACCCCTCCCTCCCCTCCCTCCCCTCCCTCCCCCCCTTCCTTTCCCTCCCTCCCCTTCCCTCCCCTCCCCTCCCTCCCCTCCCCTCCCCTCCCTCCCCTCCCTTCCCCTACCCTCCCTCTCCATTCCCCTCCCTCTCCATTCCCCTCCCTCTCCATTCCCCTCCCTTTCCTTCCCTTCCCTTCCCTTCCCTTCCCTTCCCTTCCCTTCCCTTCCCTTCCCTCCCCTCTCCCTCTCTCTATCCCTACCCCTACCTCTCCCTCTCCCTCCTATCCTCCTATCCTCCTATCCCCCAGTCCCTTCCCTCGCCAGCACCTCTGCTCGTCCCAACGCGGGTCAGGTGACAACGCCGATGCTCTATTGAGATGCTGCCCCTGATGACTTACCCAGACGCTGCGGGGGAAGAGGGAAGGAAGGGGGGAGAAGAGGGAGGGAAGGAGGGAGGGAGGGAAAGGGATGGGGGGATGGAGAAGGGGAGGAGGAAGAAAGGGAAACGAGCGGAGGGAGGGGGAGAGGGAGAGCGAGAGGAGGAGGAGGAAAGTAGGCAGGTGTCGACACTTCGTAAAGGGGAGTGAGGGAGTGTAAAGGAGGGGGGGGGAGGTCAAAGAAGAGCGGGTGTTCCGTGATTTACCCCCTCCTCCGCGCGCCAGAGGGCTGAGTCAAGCCGGGGGAGGGGGAGGGGAGGGGGGAGTGTGGCAGGTCTGCTTTTGATTCGCTTTTTGTGCCATGAAAATAGAGGAAATCCTGCTGGCTGTAACGAGGAAAATTACGCCACGTATCCATAGCCAGCGGAGTCCGGTTGGGGCCTCCGCTCGGGGCTGGCGGCCGGCTCTATCGGGAGGTTTTTCTCCTTTTATTTTGTGACTTTTATGTCGCATTCTCTTTTTCTTTATGCTTCTTTCGCTCTTTCTTTCTTTCCCTCTCTTTCCTCGCTCCCTCCCTTCTACTCTCTCTTTATCTTGACCTGGCTACCTTCTTTCTGTCCACCCACTCATCCATCCGGGCCCATGTTTTCTTTTCGTCCTCCCTT
>NC_091557.1:252500-255000 GCF_042767895.1 Penaeus vannamei | reverse complement strand
ACTCTCACTCTCTTTCCCTTTCTCTCCCTCTCCCTCTCCCTTCCCCATCCCCTCCCCCTCCCCCCACACCTGATTTTCATGGCAGAGGATGGATGGTAAGTAAATAAGTGAATAAACAAGCCCCCCGGGCGGCCGCTGGAGGGGTCGGCGGGGAGGCAGGTCGGTCGCCAGAGGGAAGGAGCTGGAGCGCCGTAACGGCGGTTTAGATTCTCTTCTAATTCGGTAGGAATAGTCATGTCAGTTGCGAATTGTGCCGACAGCCGGGTGATACATGGGCTGAGATGTAAATGTGTGTGTGTGTGTGTATTTATGTACATTTATGTGTGTGTATATATATGTATATTTATGTATATATACATATATACAGTATATCACATCCTTGATTTATCATGTTATCTCTGTATATTTATAATGGCACGATAAGTATCCACGTTTCTAGGGCTAAAAATACGTTGGAGAGAGAGAGAGAGAGAGAGAGAGAGAGAGAGAGAGAGAGAGAGAGAGAGAGAGAGAGAGAGAGAGAGAGAGAGAGAGAGAGAGAGAGAGAGAGAGAGAGAAATGTAGTCACTAAGAAATGAACATAATACTCGCTCTTTGATAATTATCTAATTAAGAGTTTGTAATCAAGCAAATTTTAGTATTAATCCACCTAATCGTGTTAATTATTCCTTAGACTAAGTCATAGCATGTAAAGGCTTAATTTTAAGGACTTGTCTCGTAAGCCGAGACACCGTAGCATTAAGTGGTTGGCGCGGAGGTTTCCTTCGTGGCTTTCAGTGGCTGGAAACCTCGGACTCCCGCGCTGAACCGACGGAAGAATTAGGGTTAGTAGGTAGCCTTGTAGTGGGGAGGAGAGCCCCCACTACCTGTGCTGTGGTCTCCCTTTTATCATGCACTATTCAGAGGAAGTGTTCTCGGCCACTCAGTGTTTGTAGGTTTATTTTTGTCTCTGATGTAGTATCGAGAATGTATCGAGACGCCGGGACGATTGGAGTTTAAAAGCCTAGGTGTTAGAAGTTTAAACGTGTAGCTGTGAGAAGTTTTGAAACGTAGATGGTAGAAGAAGAAAAAACACGTAAGTTTTAGAAGTTTAAGAAGCGTAGGTGTTGTGTATGCTATAAGGCCCTGTTGAACCGCTCCCTAAGATTGGGTTGTTGGTGTATACGTGTCCGTTTCTCCCAACATGCGGCACCCTCGAGGCGTTGACGACCCCTGGCGACACCGAGTGTAAGTGCCGCTTCTTCTCCTAGTGTTGTTCTGGTTCATCTCTTCATCGTCCTTGTCTGCCGCCTGTCTGCCTGTTTGCCTGGCTGCCCCCTGGCCCTCCCCCCCTCTTCTCCCCATCAGTTATTTTCTTAGGTCCCGTTTCTCGATCTCCGCCTTTCCCTGCTCCCCGTCCCCCACTCCCAGTGCCCCCTTTATAGTTTGTGTCTAACCCCCCACCCCTTTCTCCCTCCCCCTCCCTCCCCCGCTCGTTTGCCTGGCTGATCCGCGCTTTTCGCCGGGCTCGTCTGCCGCCATCGCATTCTTCTCTTTAATGTCTGCCGCCGGCTGTTGCTCTTGTCTCCCGGGCTTCTTCTCTTTTCAAATTATTTCCTCTCTGTCTGCCGCTCTCATTTGACTAGACTTAACTGGCCGATGTAACAGTCTGCTTCCCGTGTCTGCGTGTGGCGGCATCGCCAGTCTGGTTGGTGTCTGCCTCTGAGGCCTGACTGCTAGCCCCCTCCTCGCCAGCCCCCTCCTCGCCCCCCTCCATCTTTGCTCAACCCTCCGCGGTCTCAGACAACCCTGTGCTGGCTTTAACCCTTCCCCCCTCTCTTGCCTTGTTATCCCCCCCCCCTTTTCCCTCCAGTTCAGCTCTTGTAACACCCCCCTCTCTTCCCCGTCCCCTCCTCCCGCCCCCGTACCCCTGCCATTGTGCCCTCAACCAAGTAGCGGCGTCGCCCTCTTGTTGCTCTTGTTGCATCCCCCTCGTATTTGCAAGACATTCTGCATCTCTGCGTTGTGCCCTCGCCCCCCTCCCCCCTATCTCTCACCCTCTCTTTCCCCCTCCACCGCTATTCACGTTTGGGGGGTCTGTGTTCTCCCCCCCCCCCTCCCCTCTCTTGCATCCCTCGCTACTTCTCTTCCCTTCTTCCTCTCTTCCTCATTTCCCTCTTGCATCTCCCTCCGTTTTTTGGCTGTTGTTATTAACCCTGTTCCTGTGTTTATTTACTTTCTCTTTTAAAGGTAGACAAGAATGTTTGTGGAGGGAGGGAGGGGGGGTGAGAGGGAGGGTCGCTTTTGTTCCATTTTATTCCGTTTGTTGTACTCTCACCTTTCCTCCTTCCTTTCTCTCTCTCTTTTATCCCCCTGCATTCTCTTCGTCTACTTCCTACGCACAAGTTCTATGGCTTCCTGGACTCTGTGTTACTGTGTCGCCTGTCGCTCCCTCCCCTTTTCCCACTCTCCCCTCCTCACGTCACTTCCGCCCTCCATCTCCTCTCCCCTTCTCTCCTTT
>NC_091557.1:240000-247500 GCF_042767895.1 Penaeus vannamei | reverse complement strand
GTGTTTTTTTTTTCTTTTTTTTCTAGCTCTCCTCTTTCGCCTCCTTGGTTTTCTTCCTCTCCCTCTTTCTTTTCTCTCCTCTTTTACCTTCATGCTTCTTCTCTCTCTCCCACACCTTTCTCCCCTCTTCCTTACGTCCTCCTCCTCCTCCTCTTCCTTCTCCCTCCCTCTCTCACATCCTTCTCCCCCACGTCCTCTTCCTCCTTCTCCCCTCTCCCTTGCGTCCTCCTCCTTCGCTCCCTTTTCCTTTTCTCCCCCACACCCTTCTTTCCTCTCTCCCCCCCTTCTCCCCTCTCCCCCTTTCAGCCGCCGGAAACGTCGGCCATATAACCCGCCGCCGAGATCTCCCCCCCCTCCCCCTCCCCCTCCGCCCCTTATCTGATACCTACGTGATCCCACATGCGGCGGCGCTGCTTATTCCGCTGTTTATTCTCGTCTCCCTTTCGTATGCGAGTCCCTTTCTTGACGTTTGCGCTTCTCGTCGTTGTTCCTCTGGCTCCCCTTTAGTCTGCGTGTTCGTTCCTCTCTCTTTTTTCGGTTTTCTCTTCGCTTTATTGGCTTTCTTCTCTTTGATTTCTCATTTCGTCTTTCTATGCTTTTCTCTTTTTTTTTCGTCCATCTTCTGTCTTCTCTCCGTCTTTCTCCGCTCTCTCCACTCCCCTTTCTTCTCCCTCCTCTCGTCTCTCGTTTTTCTTCTCTTCTCTCGATTCTCTATTCTCTTTTTTCTTTTTCATCAATCTTCTCTCTTCACTGTCTCTCGCCTTTGTCTCCTGTCTCCTCTCTTCTCTCTATTCTCTATTCTCTTCCTCCATCTACTTCTCTCTTCTCTCTGTTCTCCCCCCCCTTCCTCTTCTCTCTTCTCTTTATTCTTCCCCCTTCCACTTCTCTCTTCTCTCTGTTCCCCCCTTCCACTTCTCTCTTCTCTCTGTTCCCCCCTTCCACTTCTCTCTTCTCTCTGTTCCCCCTTCCACTTCTCTCTCCTCTCTCTTCTCCCCCTTCCACTTCTCTCTTCTCTCTGCCCCCCTTCCACTTCTCTCTTCTCTCTCTTCTCCCCCTTCCACTTCTCTATTCTATCTGCCCCCCTTCCACTTCTCTCTTCTCTCTTTTCTCCCCCTTCCACTTCTCTTCTCTCTCTTCTCCCCGCCCCTTCCACTTCTCTCTTCTCTCTCTTCTCCCCCTTCCACTTCTCTCTTCTCTCTGTTCTCCCCCCCTTCCACTTCTCACGCCCTCTCCCTTCCCCTCGTCGAGTGCTGAACCATACACATGTAGGGGTCGCGGAGGTCAGCTCAGGCGGAATGGAAGCCGACAAATATTTATGTTTGGGCTTCCAGTACTCGCTCGTCTCTTCCTGCTTATTGCCTTCCTATTCCCTATTTCTTACCCTCCTGCTCTCCTTCCCCATGCCCTCCTGCCCTTTAATCCTCTACCCTATACCCTCCTGAATTCTCTCTCGCCCTGTAACCCCTTTCTCTCTCTCTCTCTCTCTCTCTCTCTCTCTCTCTCTCTCTCTCTCTCTCTCTCTCTCTCTCTCTCTCTCTCTCTCTCTCTCTCTCTCTCTCTCATTCTCATTCTCATTCTCATTCTCATTCTCATTCTCACTCTCACTCTCACTCTCACTCTCACTCTCACTCTCACTCTCACTCTCACTCTCACTCTCTCTCTCTCTCCTCTTTTTCTCTCTATATATCTCTTTCATTGTTAGTATTATAGTTCCTGCATTTCCTGTTGGCGAACCAGGAAGTGAATAAACGCGTGAATGCATGAATGGATGAAAGATTGAATGGACGTATGAATTAATGAATGGAATTCATGGGTGAGTGAAAGAGAGAATGGATAAAATAATGAATGAGTTAATTAGGGGCGATTGAAATAAAAAAAAAATGCGTGAATGAATGTGACTTCTGATCGGGAGTTCAACGCAATCGCCAGGCGCAGTGTGACCGTCGCCCCGCCCCGGTCAGCTGCTCGTCTCGCCCGCGCTGCTGCGTCGGGAACATCACCTTTACGGGTCGTGGGTGAGTGGGTGGGCGGGCCGGGCGGTGGGCGTGGGCGGGTGTGGGCGGGGTTCAAGTCCATGAGCGGCGGAGGAGGAGGAGGAGGAGGAGGACGGCGACGACGACAACGATGACGAATGGAAGAGGAAGGATGAGGGAGGAAGGACGGAGAGAAGGAGAGGGAAAGGTGAGGGCGGAAGAAGAAAAAGAAAGAATGAAATAAGGTCTTGAGGAGGAGAAATGGACAGAGAGAGAGAGAGAGAGAGAGAGAGAGAGAGAGAGAGAGAGAGAGAGAGAGAGAGAGAGAGAGAGAGAGAGAGAGAGAGAGAGAGAGAGAGAGAGAGAGAGAGAGACAGAGAGAGAGAGAGAGAGAGAGAGAGAGAGAGAGAGAGAGAGGAGGCGGGCGAAGAAGAGAAAAAAATGAGGAAAAGAAGGAGAAAGCGGCTGGGAGTGGCTGGGGAAGCGAGAGCGGATATTGTGCCGGGGGTGGGGGGGCGGGGGGCGGTGGGCGTCGGGGAGGCAAAGAGAGAGGCAGAGAGGAAGGGGGAAACGGCAAGGGTTAGAGGCAGATTGATGGGCAAAGAGAGATAGAGAGGGGGAAGAGAGAAAGAGAGCGGGAGGGGAAGATGGAAGGGGAGAGAGGCTTGGGAGATGGGAAGAGGAGAGAGGAAGGAACAAAGAGAGTGAAACTAAGAAAAAGAAGACAGAGATGGAAGTAGAGCAAGGGTGCCAGAGCGAATGGAGGAGTAGAGGGAAGGGGAACAAATTGTAATTATAAGAAATAGCTTGAAGACGGGTGGAAAGGCGAGCAAGGGTGCCGAGCGGGGTGTTGCTTGCTTGCTTGGGGGGGGCAAGACAAGCAAAGGTAGGAAGAGTTGGGCGAGAGAGAGGAATAATGGGTAAGTCCGTAAATAAATAAACAGACAAAGAAAGAAAGAAAGAAAGAAAAGGGAAAGGGAGAGTGTATGTAGGTGACTGTGAGGGCGTAAAGGAAGATAGAAGCACAGTGGGAAGACAAAGGACTTGTGGGAAGAAAGGGGAAGTAGCAAAGGTGCGAAAGGATAGCGATAGGGGGAGGGTAGGGGTGAGAAGGGGGTGCGAAAACTGCTGAGACAAGAGGCTTGCCGACAGAGAGACGGATGGGGGGGTCAGAGAGTGGAGGGAGGGGGGTCAGAGAGTGGAGGGAGGGGGGTCAGAGAGTGGGGGGAGGCGGGGGGGCGTCGAGCAAGGGGTTACGACGTAAAGAGAAAATTTCCGTGACGTTTTCTTAGCATATATACGGAAGGAAAGAAAATAACGAGAAGAGACGAGGCACAGGGAAGAGAGAAGGCAAACCGAGGACGGAGGAAGGATAAAAGGGAGAGAGGAGGAGGAACGGGAATAATTGGAGCGATTGGGACGAATGCTCGGAAGGGATGGAGGAAGAAAGGAGAATTTAAAGGAATAAGGGAGAGGGGGAGGGAAAATAATACGAGGGGAAAATAAGGGAGGAAAGGCTTGCTGAAGAGTTTTGAAGGGGAGGAGAGGAAAGGGGAGGGGAAGGGAAGGGGAAGGAAAGGGAAGGAAAGTGAAGGGAAGGGAAGAATACAATAGAGGAAGGAGAGGGAAGGGAAGGGATGAGAGTGGAGGGAAGGGAAGGAAAGGAAAGTAAAGGAAAGGGAAGGGAAGAATACAGTAGGGGAAGGGGAGGGAAGAAAGAGGGGTGGAGACTAGAGGGGAGAGGAAGGGAAAGGGGGAAGACTAGAGGGGGGGGGGGGGCGTGGACTCGATGACCAAGCATAATGTATCTCGGATTGATCGCTGGCAAAGTTTCCTCGCGCGGCCCTTAACCTGGCTCTCTGTCAACGCTTTTTATATTTTAATCTTTTAAAGGTATCGATTCCTTTTTCGATGCGAGGTGTGGCGAAGACCCCCCCCCCCCTCACACACACACACACACACACACTCATGGACATATTGCACTCTCCTTCCCTGCCCCCTCTTCTCTCCCTCCTTTCCTCTCCTCTCCTCTCTTTTCTCTTCTCTCTTCGCCTTCTCCCCTCCTTCTGTCTTCTTGTCCCCTCCCCTCCTCACCGCTCTTAAGAAGGTGAAGGTATGGAGGGGATACAGAGATAAAGATGGGAGGAGGGAGGAAGGAGGAGAGGAGGGAAGGGGTTAGGGGAAGGAGGAAGGAGAATGGGTTGGGAAAGGAGAAAGAGGAGGAGGAGGAGGAGGCTGGAGAAAGAGGAAGAGGAATGGGAATGGAAAAGAAGTGGCGATGGGAAGGGAGAGGGAGAGGGATAGGGATAGGGATTATAATTAAACCTCGCACTTGGTCTCCCTCGCCCGTTGCAGCACGGCCGCGGGCGACCGAGGGCCGCGGGGCAGGCCGGGCTCGGCGCCGGACGCGGCCTTGAGGACGGGTTGTCCGCGGGCGGGCGCCTTCCGGGTGGCTTGGGAGGCTCATGGGCGTGTGTAGATAGTAATATAGTAGTAGCTTATATCTATCTCTCTGTTTATCTAACTATCTGTCTGTCTGTCTATAATGTGTGCGTGTGTGTGTGTGCGTGTGTGTGTGTGCGTGTGTGTGCGTGTGTGTGTGTGTGTGTGTGTGTGTGTGTGTGTGTGTGTGTGTGTGTGTGTGCGTGCGTGCGTGTGCGTGTGTGCGTGTGTATATATATATATATATATATATATATATATATATATATATATATATATATATATATATATATATATATATATATATATATAGTGCACACACACACATACACATGCACATACAAACACAAACACATATTTTTACATAAATATTTTATGGACATACATGTATGCACATGAAAATAGAGACATACATGTATTAATGTTTATACTCGCGTAGTTATTTTTGCTTAGTTGACTGGCACCGGAAGCCATGCGTATGTTAGGGAGGGTTATTCGTTTATTCCATCGCTTGCGTCTTGCTCGTCGGGGTTGAACCGCGTCGCCTGAAGCCCCGACGGAGGCAGCGCGGGCGGCCGTGGCAGAGGCCCGAGTCCTGGTTCGCGGGCGGTCCTGCCTCCGCCGCCCCCTTTGACACGCGAGGCGGGGGGGGGGCGGTCTGGTGGGGACGGGGCGCTGGGGGGAGGGAGGGAAGGGAGGTTCCCCTGCGTGTGGCATGGCTTGGGTCGGGTTTGTGCTTGAGAGGGGTCCCCCCCCTCTCTCCTTTCTTTCTTTCTTTCTTTCTTTCTTTCTTTCTTCTTTCTTTCTTTCTTTCTTTCTTTCTTTCTATCTTTCTTTCTCTCTCTCTCTCTCTCTCTCTCTCTCTCTCTCTCTCTCTCTCTCTCTCTCTCTCTCTCTCTCTCTCTCTCTCTCTCTCTCTCTCTCTCTCTCTCCTATCCTCCTCCCCCTCCCTCCCTCCCTCTTCCCCTCTTCCTCCCTTTTCCCCTCCTCTCCCCTCTTCCCCCCTCTTCCTCTCCCTCCCTTTCCCCCCTTTCCCTTCCCCTCCCTCCCACGAGCGCCTCTCATCCGCCCAGGTCGGCTCCCTCCAAAGCCAGGTATTGCCATGTTTCTTCGTCTTGTTGGCAGGGTCATTGTGCGAAAGGAGGGGGAGGAGGAAAAGAAAGAGGAGGAGGAAGAGAGGGAGATAAAAGAAGAAGTGAAGGTGGAGGAAGAAAAGTAGTAGAAAGAAAGGAGAAAAAGGAAGGTGGAAAAAGATGGAAAAGAGAATGAAAAGAAAAGATGGAAAAGAGAATGAAAGGAAAAGTTGGAAAAGAGATTGAAAATGAAGGATGGAAAAGGAAATGAAAATGAAAGATGGAAAAGGAAATGAAAGGGAAAAGGAAGAGGTAGATATAGAAGAAGTGAAAGAAGAAGAAGAAGTAAAAGAAGAAGAAAAAGGAGGAGGAGAAGGGTGAAATTGGACGAGGGTGGCAACCCACAACGACCTGGGACAAGAGTGTCTGCAATCAGTAGTGGCATAATAAAGTGGTTCCTCCCCCTCACTTACCTGCCCTCCCCACTTCCGCCATCTCCCCTCTTTATCCGCTTCCCCCATCCACCCTTTTCCATCTCCCCCTTTCTCTTCTTCCTCTTTCGCAGACCTTCCGAGATTTACAGCGAACCAGCACGTCACCTTTCCTACATCGCTCACGAAGATCCAGAATTATGCTGTAATAGTTGATGAATTCTTACCGGGCCGCCTCGCCGTGGATGTGAACGAGGACGAATTCTTACCGGGCCGCCTCGCCGTGGATGTGAACGAGGACGAATTCCTACCGGGCCGCCTCGCCGTGGATGTGAACGAGGACGAATTCTTACCGGGCCGCCTCGCCGTGGATGTGAACGAGGACGAATTCCTACCGGGCCGCCTCGCCGTGGATGTGAACGATCTAGGTAGCGGTTCTGTGTCTTGATGAAGCCCTAAGTCAACACGGAGGCAGAGCTGGGTGTCTGCGCCGGCCGGGGAATGACCCCCTCCGTATGGGAGTTGTCATCTGGTCAAACATGGAGACTCGGGGCAGAAATGATGACCGGAGCAGAAGCGGGCATCGGCGAGACAGTTCATGGATTCGTGCTGATCAAATGTGTACTTAAAACAACGAAGGGAACAGCGGGAGAACACAGAAATATAGCGAAGGCCTTTTCGCTCTGTCGTCCCTTCGTGGCCGTGATGTCGTCAAGAAGCAACGCAAGGAAAAGGTCTTCCCTCATTCGTGTTTTCTTCTCTTCGTTGTTTTGTTACGCGCGACGAGCGATGCCTGGGAAAAGGAGGTACAAGTTGGTCATCGAAACGTCCTGGTAGAGGTTATGGTTTCCACCTGGTCGTCTTCGTGGATCTAAAAAGGAATGCTTAAGCTGCGTGTGCCGCCGGACGTTCCAGCTCTCGAAGCGGATCCCTGTAGTAGCACCAAAGGGCGCGAGGAAATAAAGCCTAGTACGCCTTACGCTCTTTTAGCAACTGATGATAATGATAAAAGAGTGAAAGAGAGTCGTGTAACAACTGTTGTTATGGAACAGAAGAAGCCTTGAAGAAAGTCGTAAGGGGAATTGGAGCAAATGTACTTACAAGATTCAAGGATTAGTTAGTGTTTGTGAGGCGGCCTTCCGAAACCAGGATTAGCCGATTTGGTGAATAGATTCCTAGACGCCTTTCCACGGTCTTCTAAGGAGGGTGGGCGCATCATTTCGTATGTAATCTTTCGTATCTAAAACCAGCACATAGCGATGCTCCATTAATATCTGCGATATGAGGGCGCTGTTACCCTGTCGTTTAATTTCAAAATGTCAGGTTTCGGTTGCCTTGAAGTTGGTGCTTCATTTAGATTATCGTTTTTTTGTTACTGATTGTTTTTTATTTTTTATTTTTTTTTTTGGTATTGGTTGTTATTGTTTTGGTTATCTGTTGTTTCCTTGTCTCTTTTATGTTGTGTTTGGTGGTTTCATGACATGAGTATTTAGCAGCCGTAAAAGATCGGTGGCATATGCAGGAAATGTAGAAATAATGTTATGCTGTTCTTGATTTTTTGTGTACTAATTAGATTATCTA
>NC_091557.1:197500-227500 GCF_042767895.1 Penaeus vannamei | reverse complement strand
CCTCCTCCTTCCTGCTCCTGCACGTCCTCCCTCCTCTTCTCCCTCCTCCCGCTCTTCCTCCTCCTCCCCCTCCTTCCTCTCCCGTGTTCCCACGCCCTCCTCTCGCCCCGACCCGAAACTTGGCAAAACCTTTTTCCTCATCGCGAAGGCTGCTTAATGGAACTGCTGTGAAGATTGAGGAGGAGGAGGAGGAAGAGAAAATGAAAAGGGGAGGAAGGGGAGATAGAAAGAGAAGAAAAAGGAAGGAGGAAACGCAGAAGAAAGATCGGAAAGAGAAAGCTATAAGAGTAACGAGAAGTAAAAAGGAGGGGGTGAAATGGAGTGCTAATAATGGAGAAAACGAGACGGAAGAGTTGAGAGAAAAATAGTGGAATAAAGGTGACAGAAGAGGAATGGGAGTAAAGAGTTAGCCCCCCCCCCACACACACGCGCACACACACACACACACACACACACACACACACACACACACACACACACACACACACACACACACACACACACACACACACACACACACACACACACACACACACACACACACATGTGAGGCGAACGGCGAGCCAAATTTGCTTGGTGAGAAAAAAGACTTTATGCAGAGATGGAGCAGCATCGCGAGATGAAATATTGGTATTAAAAGGCACTGTTCCCTCCCTCCCCCCTCCCCCCTTCCTCCTCTCCCCAGCCCCCCCTCCCTCCCCTTCCTCCTCTCCCCAGCCCCCCCCCTCCCTCCCTTCCTCCTCTCCCCAGCCCCCCTCCCTCCCTCCCTTCCTCCTCTCCCCAGCCCCCTCCCTCCCTCCCTCCTTCCTCCTCTCCCCAGCCCCCCTCCCTCCCCCCTTCCTCCTCTCCCCAGCCCCCCTCCCTCCCTCCCTTCCTCCTCTCCCCAGCCCCCCTCCCTCCCTCCCCTTCCTCCTCTCCCAGCCCCCTCCCTCCCTCCACTTCCTCCTCTCCCCAGCCCCCCTCCCTCCCCCTTCCTCCCTCTCCCCCCCCCCTCCCTCCCTCCCTTCCTCCTCTCCCCAGCCCCCTCCCTCCCCCCTTCCTCTCTCCCCAGCCCCCCCTCCCTCCCTCTTAAAGTGCTTCCTGCACAGGACCTTTTGCTTTGTATTTTCGTAGTCGACTTTCCTATGCTCACCCCCCTCTCTCTCTCTCTCTCTCTCTCTCTCTCTCTCTCTCTCTCTCTCTCTCTCTCTCTCTCTCTCTCTCTCTCTCTCTCTCTCTCTCCCCCTCCCTCCCTCCCTCCCTCCCTCCCTCCCTCCCATTTCCCCCTCTCTTTTCCTTCCTACATCTCCCCTCCATATCTACTCCCTCTACCCTCCATCACCCGTCACTCCTACTTCCCCTCCATTCACCCCTTCCCTCAAGCTGCATCTTTAACCCTTCTCCCTCACCCCTTTAACCACTCACCCCCAGCTTCCCACGCCTTCCTTCTCCCCTCCCACCTACCCTCCCCCCTTCCCTCTCCCTCACTCTTACCCCCCCCCCACTTTCTCCTCCTTACTTCCCACCCTCTTCCCTCCCCCTACCCCCTTCTCTCTCTCTCCCTACCCTCCCCCTACCCCCTTCTCTCTCTCTCCCTTCCCTCCATCCACTCTTCCCTCCCCCTCACCCCCCCCTCCCTCCTATCATGCAACCCCCAATGCATCGGCGAGGTCACGTGACTGATTGGGCCCGCGACCTAATACCGGGATATTGTCTCCGTCTGTGATTCCTATTATTTTTATTTCGTTTCTTGTATTTTTTCGTTTCTTCTTCTTTTTGCGTGTTCTCCTGTCTTGGGAGCGCGTCACGTGTAGCGGCTTTTAATTATTAAAGAGCGGTGAAAATGGCCGCCTGCTCCATGTACGGTATGTGTGTTTTATTGTCTTTGCTTTTTTTTTTCTTTGTTTATTCATGTTTTCCTTCAGTGTTGTTTTGCTCTCGGGGTATTATTATCTTTTCATTAAGTAGTGGACACTCACGGTCACTCGGAATATCTCATATTCTCTTTTTTCAGTCTTTTCATCATTCTCTCTCTCTCTCTCTCTCTCCTCTCCTCTCCTCTCCTCTCCTCTCTTCTCTTCTCTTCTCTTCTCTTCTCTTCTCTTCTCTTCTCTTCTCTTCTTCTCTTCTCTTCTTCTCTTCTTCTTCTCTTCTCTTCTCTTCTCTTCCTCCTCTTCTCTTCTCCTCTCCTCTCTCCTCTCCTCTCCTCTCTCCTCTCCTCTCCTCTCCTCTCTCCTCTCCTCTCCTCTCCTCTCCTCTCCTCTCCTCTCCTCTCCTCTCCTCTCCTCTCCTCTCCTCTCCTCTCCTCTCCTCTCCTCTCCTCTCCTCTCCTCTCCTCTCCTCTCCTCTCCTCTCTCTCTCTCATTCTCTCTCTCTCTCTCGTGCGGTCGCACAAGTGGCCACAATTTCTTATCCATGATTTTTCACAAGAACTTGAGATAATTAAGAGTGGGAGGTTATGCGGAGGCACATGGTAGTGGAGCTGAAGAACACGCAAGAGGGAGAGGGTGATGGAGGATAGGGGGAGAGGGTGTTGGAGGAGAGGGGGAGAGGGTGTTGGAGGAGAGGGAGAGAGGGTGTTGGAGGAGAGGGAGAGAGGGTGTTGGAGGGAAGGGCAGGGAGTGGGAAAGGGGAGCCAATGGAGGGAGGGGTGGGAAGGGAAGGGAAAGAGGAAAGGGAGAGAGAGAGGATGAAGGAGAGGGGAAGAGCTATGGAGAGACTGGGAGAAGGTGTGGATGAGGAAGGTGGAGGGAGAGAGTGAGGGAGGGGAGGAAGGATCGGGAAGGGAAGGGGAAAGGGACGGAAAGAGTGACGAAAAGCGGAATAACAGATAACAGAGACAGGAGAGAACGAAAGAAGAGAGAGAACACCAGTGCACGAGTGCAAGCGGCAGCGGGGGCAGGAGGGCGCGCGAGACCTCAGCCGCGCGCAACAACCGTATATGAGGCCGATGCTTGGGCGCCGAGCCTCTGACTGGCGTTCCGGACGGGTATGCACCGCGCGTCGGCCAGCGGGAACGACGGACATAAATTGGGAATGCGCGCCACTTGATAATGGGTTTGGCGGGTTATTTGTGTGGGGGAGGGGGAGGGGGAGGGGTGGATGAGGGTGGTGGAGTGGGGGGTGGAGTATGGGGAGGAAAGATAGGGGTTGTAGTGGGATTGAAGAAGAGCAGTGTGAAGGAGGGGGTAGAGTATGCTGCGGGAGGTGTGGAGAGATGGGGGTGTAGCTTTGGGTGCGAGAAGGCGGGAGTGGGGTGGGGTATGGGGGGGGGGGGTAGGGGCATGGGGGTGTGGGGAACATGGACACAGCACAAGCCAAGTTGTCACTTCGACACCGTGACGGGAGCGGGCGGGTGGGCGTGGGTGCGCTCGAGGCAGTCACGTGCTGGCGGAGGGCGGGTGGGCGGCGCTCTGGGTTGGGGGGCGGTGGATGGGGGTCGGGAGGGGGGAGGGGAGCCGTGGAGTTACTGAATTATTTAAAGGGAATTCATATGGGGGCTTTGGCGTCAGGTTTTGTTCATGTTGCTATTGTTTAGTTATTCATTTATTATTATTATTATTATTATTATTATTATTATTATTATTATTATTAATCTAACGAGTTATGCTTGGATTTCCAAGACTTTTTGTATATTATTGTAGCTTTAAAGCCACTTATTTTTGTTTTGTCACACTAATGTGGACCTTTGTGGCGAGGAAGGGAAACCGGTTCGGAGGA
The DNA here is from genome assembly GCF_042767895.1 of Penaeus vannamei. Taxonomy (NCBI): domain Eukaryota; kingdom Metazoa; phylum Arthropoda; class Malacostraca; order Decapoda; family Penaeidae; genus Penaeus; species Penaeus vannamei. The sequence continues at coordinate 223,801 of NC_091557.1, read as the reverse complement.
AGGAGGGAAGAGCGAAAGGGCCGAAAGGCGGCACGAAATACGTTTTCACGAATCTCGCAGCGCATTCGGGTGACATTTCACACGCCCGCCACCGGATCCGGCAGCGGTGTCGAAACAAGCAAACGGAAAGAGGGGGGGGGATAAGAAGAAAGCGAAAGGGAACATGTTTGGAGAAAAAGGACGAAGAGGAAATGCGATTCGAAGAAGTCTTCTGAGCCACTGGAGGTCGTGAGTGCGGGCTCGGTTGGGCTGCGAGGGAGGGAGGGAGTTCTGCGAAGGCCCGGACGAGGGGAGGGGAGGAAGGGAAGGAGGGAAGGAGGGCAATAGGGCACTGGGAAAGAAGGCAAAGGGTATAGGGCACGTGGCAGGGCGGGGGAGGGGAGGCGGGAGGGGGAGGGGCATAATGTCAGCTGATGTGTGCTTTGAGGCATCTCCGTTTGCTTGGGCTGCCGCTGCCTTGGCACTTGTTCTCGCGCGCCCGCCTTCCCCTCGAGGCCGACGGCGCGTCGCAGCGATGCACGGCTTCCGGCGGCCGCGGGAGGCACCCTGCGTGCGGGGCCGACGGGGGCGAGCTGGAGTGCCCGGCCAGGGACCCGCGAGGCGAGTCCTTCTGCACGGTTCGGACGCGATCGGGCGGTCGGCAGCGGTCGGACGGCGCCGCCCGCCCGTCCAGGTTCCTTTGTTGACGCCCGCGACGGAGCCGTGGGGCAGGTGTCGCTGTGGGAGGGGGGAGGGTAGGCGATTGGCGAGGGGGGTGAGGATGCGCCGTAGGGAGGGGTTGGGGAGGGAAGGATTGCGGGGCAGGTAGGGAAAAGTGGACCCCTGCGTGGGGGGGAGAAAGTGCTTAGGCTGCCTCTTTGTGCTTCCTTTCGCTGGCCGCCGCGACGGACGCACTTAGCAACCGAAACTGCCTAGCAACCCTCGGCCTGTTAACGATATCCCCGTCGCTCTCCTCTTCGTGTGGCGACGCTCCCTCCTTCCTCTTTCCCCTGCTCCCCTACCCTTCCCTCTCCCACTCTCCCTTCACCCTTCCCTCTCCCCGCCCCTTCCATCCCTCTTCACTTATCCCCAACCCCATCCCCCTACTCCCCTTCCTTTCCTCTTCCCTTGTTCCTACCCAACTCTGCCCCCTCCACTCTTCCTCCCCTCTCCCTTCTCCCCTCCCCCCATTTACCCCATTCTCCCCTTCCCCCCTCGTCCCCTTCCCCCTCCCCCTCCCCCTCCCCGCCCCTCTTTATGTCCCCATATGTCAGCCGCGTCCCTCTCGCCCTGCCTCCTCGCCCTGCCTCCTCGCCGGGGCTCCTCGGCGCAGAGCTCTTCCAGCTTCTCTCTTTTTTCCGGGCGCATTTCCCCCTTTTTTGCTCGAGTAATTTTGCCCGAGTCATTTGCGCGATCTCTGTGGTTCTGGGTTTATTTGTTTTTTTTATTTGCTCTCTCTCTCTCTCTCTCTCTCTCTCTCTCTCTCTCTCTCTCTCTCTCTCTCTCTCTCTCTCTCTCTCTCTCTCTCTCTCTCTCTCTCTCTCTCTCTCTCTCTTCGCTTTATATTGCGCGCATCCTCTTTCCTCCCTTTGTATTGCGTATCTCCTTCCTTCGTTTCATCTCCCTGTCATTTCCGCGGAAAGTAGTAAACGGGTTGATGCGCCTTTGTGTCCGTTCATCCGTGGAATTAACCCTGCTTTCTCTTTAAATCCTTTCATTCGCTCTCTCTCTCTCTCTCTCTCTCTCTCTCTCATTCCTTTCCTCCTTCCCTCCCTCTCTTCTCCAACCCAGATGCATATATACTTCCATATCCACTCTTAGACCAAACCTCCTCCGCCCCCTCCCTCTCCCTCCGCCCCCTCCCCTGCCCGCCTCCCCCCCGCCCCGTTCCTCGGCCTCTCCCCCCCGTCCGGGACGTGGATAGGGACAGGTGCGAATGGCCTAACTGCATTTGAGGTCCGGAATGTATTGATTTTTCCCGTCAGCGCCTTGGATCTGCGAAGATCATTGTGTCTGCGGATCGAACCTACGCGGACGCCCGCCACGCCACGCGGAGGATGGGCGGCGATGGGACCGACACGAGAGGGAAAAAAAAGCCGTAGATACGTGCATATCGGCTGGGGAACGTTATCAGTTCTGACTCGTTCATTTATTCTATCTTATCGCTATCATTGACCTCGTTGAGTTTATTCGTTTCAGTCGTTTTGAAAATTTTGTTTTACATGTTACATGTTATACATATTCCCTCCACTTGATGCATCGCCGCTGCCACATTGTCTCCCTGACTGCCCTTGGTAGATGCTTCTTGTCGTGACGTCGTCCCTCCGTTTGCATTCCCTCTTTGAGTGACGTCACGCCATGCCAGGAGCGAGCAGTTCGAGGTGCCTTTGGAGGGCAGCCTCGGGCGCCCCGGACGAGCCCGCGCCGGACGCGAGCAACACCAACCAAACAACAGCAATAAACACCTTATTCCCAGCCAGAGTTTAGGGTTTCGTACCTGGTAACCTAGACCTTTACTCTCACTTGGCGACAGCGAACACCACGTCTTGTCATGGTTTGCCTTCTGCTCGGACTGCTTGGTGTGGTGCGCCGGGGTTCGCCTGGTCGGTCTGGGCACAGTGACGTTGTATTGTACTTGGTGCCAGTGTCTTTCCCCAGTGGGTGATTGGTAACAGTGTTTCCCCCTCCGCAGATCCATTTAACTAAGCAGTAGAACAGTAAAGCGAAGGAGAGAGAGAAAGGAGAGAGAAAAAAACTGAAAGAATGGAAGTAAGAGAGAAGAGTGATATATTTCGGAAAGAGTTCAGTGTAGAAGGATAAAGGAAAGTGAGCCAAATGCTATGTTGAAGCGGGCGAGTGTTGAGACCGAGTGACGCAGAGTGCTTGGAACCGGACTAACATTCACATTATAAAGTGTTGCATACCTATCTTGCAGGCTATGAAGACCAACCACAAGAAGGTGAGTAGGACGGCGCTCCTCGGCGCCTTTCTTTCTGCTAGATATTTATGTCCTTTAAAAAAATTCCCTCCTTGTGCTCTGCTCCCCCATCCATACCCGTCTCCCTGTTTTTATTTGATTCTCTCTCTCTCTCTCTCTCTCTCTCTCTCTCTCTCTCTCTCTCTCTCTCTCTCTCTCTCTCTCTCTCTCTCTCTCTCTCTCTCTCTCTCTCTCTCTCATATATATATATATATATATATATATATATATATATATATATATGTATACATATATATATATATATATATATATATATATATATATATATATATATGTATACATATATATATATATATATATATATATATATATATATGTATACATATATATATATATATATATATATATATATATATATATATATATATATGTATACATATATATATATATATATATATATGTATACATACATATATATATATATATATATATATATATATATATATATATATATATGTATATATCCTTCTCTGATTTCCACCTTCCTCCTTATTCTCCTTGGCCTGTGTGGTCGCTTCCCCTGTGCACCGTGGGAGGCGGGCGCGGCAGCCTCACACAGCGCCCTTCTCAGCGATGGCACTCGGAGCCCCTCCCTCACCTGGGCTAGACTGCCACTGCCCGGGACTATGACTGCGTTATTAATTTCGATCATTATCGGACTTTTCGATGTCTTTAATTCGACGAAAGCCTTCGATTGGGGACTAAACGGGATTTGTAAAGACCATTGCCTCTGCCCTAAGGCTATTCCTCTGTCTGGGACGAGCCAGTCATTTAGCATATTGTCTCCCCCTGGGGCTATAAGGGCTTTTAACTAGACCGTTGATTCCAGCACAAACTATACGACATGTGTTTTGAGTTTTCATTCCACTTGGAACTCCAATACTACGTTAATTTCGACCATTCCGTCCACTCGGGACTGCAGTGCTTTTATTCGGACTATTATCTCCCTCAAGGAGTTTACTGTTTTTGTCGCAACGGTTTCTTTCCTCCCCCGAGACTGGCCTGCTTTTGCTTCGGCTCCTCCTTCCTGGGCCACGTGGAGCGAGCCGTCTGCACAGCGCTCCTTTGCGTACGGCTCGTGTGCAGGCGCGTGCTTGGGTGTCTGTGCCCAAGATCCGCGTGTCTCGCTCTCTCTCTCTCTCTCTCTCTCTCTCTCTCTCTCTCTCTCTCTCTCTCTCTCTCTCTCTCTCTCTCTCTCTCTCTCTCTCTCTCCCCCTCTCTCTCTCCCTCTCCCTCTCCCTCTCCCTCTCCTCTCCCTCCCCTCCCCCTCCCTCCCTCCCCTCCCTCCCTCCCTCCCCCTCCCTCTCCCTCCCTCCCTCCCTCCCACCTATCTATCCCCTCCCTTACTCTCCTCTCTCCTCTCCTCTCTCGCACGTCCCACTCCTCTCCCCCATATCCCTCCCTCCCTGTCATATCCGTCCCATCCACACCCTCCTCTCTGCCCCCCCCCGCCCCCTGCCCTTCCGTATCCTAAGTCGGCCCCTCCTTTGTTTCCTCTCACGTGACGTTAGATTCGTGTAGTGGCATGAGCATGACCATGAATGAGTTAGCGGCTTCGTAGTGCTAGCAGCGTGGGTGTGTTGGGGGGGAGGGGGAAGGGGGAAGGGGGAGGGGCAAGGAGCAAGGGATAGGGGGTAGGGGGTAGGGGGCTGTAGACAGGATGCGAGGAGGATGGGCAGGGCGTGTCCCTTCGCCTCGTCCCCTCGGCCGCTGCAGCGATGAAGGAGGAGGAGGAGGAGTAGGAGAAGAAGCAGAGGCAGAAGGAAAATGAGGAAGAGTAGGAGGTCGTCGTCGTCGTCTCGAGATGGACGGGAGAGGCGTGATGGCGGGGCCTCTCTTCTGGAGGAGAGTTTGGGCGTAGAGTGCTTGTGGCGTAGTTGCGTGTGTTGGTCGAAAGAGAATTGAGGGAGTAGGAGAGGGATTAGAAGAAGGGGAAGGAAAAGGGGAAAGGAGAGGGTGAGTAGTGGGAGAGGGAGAGGGAATGGGAATGAGAGAGAATGGATGGGAAGGATGAGAAGGAGAGGGAGTGGGCGAATGAGCGAGTGATGGATCGGTTGATGATGATCGTGAAGACAGTCGCAGAAAGTAGCCAAGGAGGGAGCCAAGAATTGCCCAAGCGCCGTCACTGGCAATCCTTCGCACATGTGGACAGACGGGAAGCGCGGGCCACATTTTTTGAAAATCCTTCTGGCTGATAATGCCTTCGAGTTCGTGCGACTCGACTTCGGTTTATTTTCGCGAGAGAGGGAAAGGAACACAGCGCGATGATCATGCGACGCAGATGTTGACGAGATTTCCTCACGGGAGAGAGCAGTCGGTGGCGAGCGCGGGGGTGCTGGAGGGGTGGGGTGGGGGGCAGATGAGGGGAAGGGGAGAGACGAGGAAGAGGGATGGGGGATAGGGGAAGGGGTAAAGGGAAATGAGGGAGAGAGAGGGGGGGGTCGACTAGGGCTGGGGGTGTGGAGGGCGGGGAGCAGCAGTCATGCATAATGGAAAGGCGTGACGTTGGGACGATTTCTACCGCGCTGTGTGATCGACGAGGGGAGGGGGGAGGGGCGGAGGGGAAGGGGGAGTGACGGGGAAGGGAGGGGGTAGTTCGAGGGGACAGCGTGCGCCATAACCCCTCGCCGGGCACTTTGCCGAATGGATTGAAAGGGAAAGCGAGTAGCGACGGTTGGTCAAGCAGCTGTGATGAGGAGGGGGCTAGGAGGGGGTGAGTGGGGGTGTAGGGGTGTGAATAGGAGCATGGGTGTGTCAGGAGGAGTGTAGGGATGCGGGTATGTGAATGGAGTGTATCTAGGAGAGTTGCTATGGGTATGCGTAGGCGTGAGGATGTGGGGTTAGTCGCGATGGTGTGCGTGTGGGTAGCGGTGTGGGTGTCTAGGTGGGGGCTGGGGCGTGTGGGTAGAATGTAGGGAGGGCGTGCCAGGGAGGGGCAAGGAGGGGCAGGGAGGGGCAGGCAGGGGGAGGGGAAGGGGTTCGTCCGGGAAACAACCTGCTCCGCACATTTGATATTGACCGTCGTCCCTCCGCCCGGCCCGGCCCTGGCCCGGCCCGGACGCCAGGAGGTCATGGTGTGTGTGTGTGTGTGGGGGGGGGGGCTTGCGGAAGGATCGGGGGGGGGGGTAAGGGGTAAGGGGCATGGGGGAAGATGGGCAAAACAAGGGGAAAGTAAACAGAGTGTGAAAAGCATGGGAGAAGATAGGAAAAGGCAAGGAAACTGATTAGAATGTCGCACCAGGGAAGGAAAGCAGAGAGTGTGAGAGAATAGGAGGATTGGGAAAAAGTCGATTCAACAAAAAACGTCGGGAGAATGGAAAATAGAGAACTGAGAATCACAATCACGGTCCAGCTGGCACGAGCGAGAGGCAGGGAAGAGGGGAAACAGTAAATTGAACAACGGGAGCCATTAATCTTCGTCGCTAATTTCATAATCGCCGGCGATAACCAGGCAGGGCCACCGATGGCAATATCACGGTAATTACAAATGGATATTACTTTATCGGGAGGTAATGATTTCAGTTTATGATCGTAAATAGCATTACCAACATTTGCTGATAATGGCTCATGTTTTTTTTTATGGAGGTAATTCTTGCATTGGCGATAGCATGGGTGTTGGATATGTCTTTACAAAGGGTAAAATACACCAATTCATGTGTATTTAGTGGAAAAGAACATTTCTGCCTTACTACACGAAACAACGTTCACTATTATTGTTTTTCGGTGTTTGGGTTAGTGCGTACTTGTGTGGGGAAGTACAGATTAGGTTTCAAGACCCAATTCAAGTCGCGGTCGCGGGAACCGGTCTGCTGAAAGGAGAAAAGAAAAGAAAAAAAACGCCGCACTCAGTACCAACACAGTGATGACTTCCGTGTGTCGGGTTGCAGCCGTATGCCTTGCCACGACCCCTTTCGCGTCGCCTCAGCCGCCCCTTCGGTGCTGGGGGACGCGGGGGAAGGACGTCGCCAGGCCTGAGGTGTGGATGGAGACGGATGGAGGTGGATAGAGGTGGGTGGGTGTGGGTGGGGGACTTCGTGGTGCCAGCGGGCGCGAGGGTTCGAATGTGTTTGTTTCGATGTTTTGCGCGCCTTTTTTAAGGGATGGGGTGGGAAGTAGATGGGGGAAAAGCGAGGAAATAGATAAAAAAAAAACACAAAGGGATAAGGGGAAGATAGATTGGGGAGGAGGAGGAGAGGAGGAAGAGGAAGAGGAAGAGGAAGAAGATCGGAACGAGGAAGGTCTTGATTACACGTCTGGCTGTATGTGTGGCGAGGGGGAGGGGCCAGGGGGTGGAGGGGGTGGAGGCGAAGATGAGGCTGGGGATGGTGATGGCGGAGGAGCTGGTGGTGTGAGATGTCTTGTTCCTGTCCATTGAAGGGCCGTGGAGGGGGACCTCCGCCGCCGCGACGACGACCTCCGCCTGTCGTGCCCCGCGCGCGAACGAGGCGGCGCCCGGCGCGGAACTGCGTGACGAGGGTCTTATTGCGCCTTGCTCGAGCTCACAAAGGCCCGGCAATCGGGTAGGACATTGCGTCGCGGGAGTTGTCGGTCACGGCTGCCTCGCCCTGCCCCGTCCTGCCCCGTCCTGCCTCGCCCTGCCTTGTCCCTCCTTGTCCTGCTTCCCCTGCCTCGCCCCTCCTTGTCCTGCTTCCCCTGCCTCGCCCTGCTTCCCCCTGCCTCGCCCTGCATCGTCCTTCCTTGCCCTACTCTCACGGGGTTCCTAATCCATCTCCCCCTCTCCCTTCGTCTCCCTTTATCCCCCTGTGTCTCCCTGCGATGGTGTTATGAAGGGACGGGGCGAGGGCGAGGAGGAGGAGGTGGTGGTGGTGATGGCGAGGTTCGGCGCTTCCTGGTGTGGGGGCGGCGCGTGCTGCCTGCCTCCGAGTGGCCGTTGTTATGGCAACCAGACCCCTGGATGCTGCCCAGCGCCACCATTGTAAACTATACCATATGACTCGGACTCAGCTCTCTCGCGTTCTGTCGCTTTTTCCCCTCTCTCTCTCTGTCTCTCTCTCTCTCTCTCTCTCTCTCTCTCTCTCTCTCTCTCTCTCTCTCTCTCTCTCTCTCTCTCTCTCTCTCTCTCTCTCTCTCTCTCCCCCCTCTCTCTCTCTCTCTCTCTCTCTCCCCCCCCTCTTTCTCTCTCCCCCTCTCTCTCTCTCGCTCTCTCTTTCTCTTTCTCTCTCTCTCTCTCTCTCTCTCTCTCTCTCTCTCTCTCTCTCTCTCTCTCTCTCTCTCTCTCTCTCTCTCTCTCTCTCTCTCTCCCCTCTCTCTCTCTCCCCTCTCTCTCTCTCTCTCCCCCCCCTCTCTCTCTCCCCCCCTCTCTCTCTCTCTCTCCCCTCTCTCTCTCTCTCTCCCTTCTCCCCCTCTCTCTCTCTCTCTCTCTCTCTCTCTCTCTCCCTCTCCCTCTCTCTCCCTCTCCCTCTCTCTCTCTCCCTCTCTCTCTCTCCCTCTCTCTCTCTCCCTCCCTCCCTCCCTCCCCTCCCTCCCCCCCCCCCCTCCCTTTCTCTCCCTCTCTTTCTCCATCTATGCAACAATCCATCCATCCATCCACCTCCCCCTTCGCCTCGCTCTCTCATTCCCTTTCCTCTCCCCCTTCCCTCACTCTCGGCCCTGTCACTCGGAATCTACATTAATTAAAACATTCATACGTGTATTTGTTCTTCCACAACATTCAGCTGTGACGTTTCCCATAGCCTTCTCCCATGGTCACGCTACCGCCATTAGATTATGGTCACCAGGGCGGTCCTCACGCCCTTTCCAGTCGCCATCCATTTTAAAGAACTCTTCCTGCATAAAATTATCTTTTTCACGGCCAGTCGCTGTCGCCCCCTAACAACAAGAGGTTTGCATATATTCACTTTATTCCGATGCTGCCCGTAACAACTCGATTCCCATCACCATATCCGCCAAGACGTACATATATAATAATCTTTCTCATGCAGAGCTTTAGCGCGGGAAAAGCAAAGCCGATGGTCACAGTTTTTGCCGCGGCTAATTCATGACCTGACCACCGCCCGCGTCTGTTCTTTCCCATCACCAGGTGTTCGTTGCGAGGGAATGATAATAAAAAGAGCGGAGGAGGGGGAAAAAAGCGAACGAATTCCACACACCGAGTCAGTTTGCGGTAAAACGTCTCTGCCCCCCTTCCTCCCTCGCGTACTCCGGAATACACGACAAGTCAAGTTCCCGCGGCCGATTAGCTTCATTTACCAGGCGCGGGACCGGCCTCAGGGAGCATTGAATCGGGTGTGCGTGCGGTAATGACTCACCGGGCCTTTAATAGCCTGCCAACACGCGTCTGGCGAAACATGGGCGAGCACTGAAAGGGGGAAACCATTGTAAGTCCTGCGCGCCTCGCCGTGGAATTCTGGATCAAGCGCTTGCAGGGTCCCCAGGTCAGGGGTCCCCAGGTCAGGGGTTCCCAGGTCAGGGGTTCCCAGGTCAGGGATTGGTCGTGTGCTCCCGAGGAATGCTCGCGTCGCCCTCCCCTGCCAGGGCGTGTGCAGAGGGGCATGAGGGATGGTGCCTGGTCCTAGATTGTTGAAGAGTCCCTGTTTTGGAGCGAAAGTTGGCTAAACAAGGAAGATATTTTTTTCCCCTCTCTTACTTTTCTTATTTTTCCCCCACCCCTCCTCCTCCTCCTCCTCCTCCTCCTCCTCCTCCTCCTCCTCCTCCTCCTCCTCCTCCTCCTCCTCCTCCATTTATTTTTCCTTTTCCTCCTCCTCCTCCTTTTTCCTTTTCCTTTTCCTTTTCCTCCACCTTTTTTCTTTTCCTTTTTCTTTTCCTCCACCTCCTTTTTTCTTTTCCTTTTCTTTTTCTTCCACCTCCTTTTTCCTTTTCCTCCACCTCCTTTTTCCTTTTCCTCCACCTCCTTTTTCCTTTTCCTTCACCTCCTTTTTCCTTTTCCTCTACCTCCTTTTTCCTTTTCCTTCACCTCCTTTTTCCTTTTCCTCCACCTCCTTTTTCCTTTTCCTCCTCCTCTTCTTTTTCCTTTTCCTTTTCCTCCTCCTCCTTTTTCCTTTTCCCTTTTCCCTTTTCCCTTTTCCTCCTCCTCCTCCTCCTCCTCCTCCTCCTCCTCCTCCTCCTCCTCCTCCTCCTTTTCCTCCTCCCCTCTTTTGCCGTCCCCCTCCCCCTCCTTCCAATTGGATGATCAAGAAATTATATATAAACTTGCTCAAAAAAATTTTTTGAAGTGTAATTAGTAAAAGGAGGGATTGATTTTCGTTTTCTCGGTGATTATAGTTGTGCATAGTCATTACCCAGAAATAGTGTTCTTTTTACTGCTTCTTTAGACATTTTCTTTCAATTTTTCGATATGTTATTGCTAATATTGATAATTGTTTTCATTAGAATGACACATCTGCATAGAATCTTTTCTATCTTTTTTCCAAACTACATTTTCTCTTGGAAATTTCTTTTCCTTGGAGATTTCATTTGTTTATGAATTCCTCCCTGAAGTGAAAGATAATTTTTTCCCCTCACCACTAACAACTTTCCAGAACATATTCCATTAGTGATGGTTTCTCATATTTTTTGCACTGAGGGCTGATTTTACCTTTTATTCTGTCTTTTTTCTTTAAACCTAGTCTTGCCTTTTTGTGAATACCACATTAGGGGGCGGGTTTGATGAATGGCCATTGTTAGTGACAGGAGGAGGAAGAGGAGGCATGAAGAACGTTCATACAAATGGAACAGTAGGAATGAGTTCAGTAATTGCTTTGGCCCAAGTTGGATCTGTTTAATTAGCTGGTGTGATCAAGCATGTTCTATTATGTATTTCACCTTCAGTTCTTTTGCATATTAAGCCCAGGATTTACTTGTGTTTTCTTTGGGTCCTGAATGCCCCCGATGTCTTTGGTCGTTGGCTTGCGCTGTGGCATTTTGGAAGGATGAATTTTGTTGATTCCCTTGTGGTCTAGCAAATCCTGTAAGATAAGGGTACATGTGACTTAACAGTGGTTTGATGTATCAGGATTGATATGTATATGTTTGTTAAGTAGTGAAATGGCGAATTTTGTTTTAATGTTATTGGCATGGGCATGTTCATCTCTTTCTAGCATTTGTATGAATGTATGAATGAATGATTGGATGTATGTAAAATATGTGATGTGTAAGTTTCCTTTTATATGTTGCTAATGTTTATCAATTTCTTTTTATATATAAAACTTTCTTACAGGAAAGCGCTTTTCATAAAAAGATAATTAAATTCTTGAATTTTGAGTGTATACATATATATTTTACACACACACACATACATACATACATACATACATACATACATACATACATACATACATACATACATACATACATACATACATACATACACACACACACATACATACATACATACATACATACATACATACATACATACATACATACATACATACATACATACATACATACATACATACATACATACATGCATGCATGTGTGCATGCATGCATGCATGCACACATGCATACACATATGCATACACTTGTATTGGCATGAAATTGCTCCATTGTTTTGGGCTGCCTGCCTGCGACTTAGAACCTCCAGTGCAGGAGGAGGGTAGTTCAGTGTCTGTGGATGACCTCAATGAGCAAGCAGAGGGAGAATAGTGTGTAGGTTACTTATTAAGGTTGCTGCTCATTACTGTAATTTGTCAAGTGTTCATTTGTTAAGTTACATTTGTTAAGTTAGATGTGTGTGCCAGACTAGAGTTGAGATGGAATGTAGTACAATGGTTCTGTAGGTTGCAAAATAGTTTAAGGATGAAATATGTTGGCAAGGAAAATTGCCAAATTGTTTTTGTAAAGGTATTAATTTTCTGTGGATGTTTCATGTGTTTTTGTCCATGCATATTTTATTATACATGAATTGCCTGTTTTACCAGGAATTATTATTTAACTTATTAGAATTATTATTATTATTTATTTATTATTATTATTTTTTATAATTTGAATTTTACTTTGTAAATAAGAAGAGATAGAATACAATACTAATGTTTTTCTTCATTTGTTTTCCACAGGCGACGAAAGAGTTTGTAGAGCAAGTTAATGAGCTGCGACGGTCTCGGAACGTTGGGCCTCTGTCATGGAATACAGCTGTCAAGTTTCTTATGGCAAGGAAATTTGATGTTAGCAGGTAAGGACAACTTCATTTTAGGTATTTACAAGTTTTTTAAATCAAAAGTGTGTGTGTGGGATCAGAGAACACCTTTTTTCAGTATTATTTTTTGTACCATATTAGATTTAAATGGAGCTAATTTGCTCTACACATGTTTTGCATCAGCTGACACTGACCATTCTGGGTCAGCTGGAAGGCGAGACCAAAGTAGTTTACTAGACTAAAGCTGGAGCTGCTGTCATTGAATAGCATCAAAGTGTTTGGAAAAAAAAATTATTATATGCTAGTGCTAGCACTAGGTGTAAACTAAGGTCTTATATACTTCTGAGATATTTATCAGATACAAATGTAGAAATGGCATTCACTTCCATAGATATAAGTAAAGTTGTAGCCAGGGCAAGTCTTGGAAATATGCTTCAATGTGGCTACATATATTTTCTAAATTCAAGCCAAAGATCCACCCTGACTGAAGTCCTAGCTGGTCCTTCACCTGTCCTCAGCCACCAGGATGAGGGAGTTCTCATTGATATGATTAGAGTATGCAGCAAGGAGAGGGTGTAACATTGTTTTGTGTTGCATCTGATCTTCATGTTTTCTGATGTTGTTCTCATTTGAGATGCCGGGAGACCTAGGGAAACTTTGTAGACTAATGTATGATGAAAGGGGAGTTAGGTTTGTACTGTTATTTGGGAATGTCTTAAAGTAGTCACAGTTCTAAATAAAGCGACCCTGTTAATCTTTTAATAAATTTTACTCAGATTTACCACAGTCCTCTTAAACTTCTTGGACTTTACTGTGACCTTTTCAAGTTGCATTTTCATCTAAGATGTCTCTGCCCATTGACACATAGCAGTGCTTTCATCTTTTCCATGTGTGATTTTTTTACCATTTTACCAAGTGAATCTGTATTGTAATCTCATCAGGATGAAATTTCTTCTGGACTTGGTGTGTCGTGTTAAGAAATGAATGTGTTATCATGTGCGGTCTCTGTAGGCTTATTCATATGACAGTTGGCTACCCACAGCCTTGAAGTGCATTTTAAGGTTGTAGTAAGGTCAAGCCATTGAAGTTCATTACGTGAATAAGGGCAGTGGATAAGAAGATTGCCAGCAGGGGAGGTTATTGTATTAGAGCAGTAGCCATACTGTAGTTGGATCAGTTACAGCTCATTAGGAGCTTGGTCACTGTAGTTAAATATATGTTGTATGTATATGTGTGTGCATGCTTGTCCGTGTATGTGTGGGCGTGCATTTATATTTGTTTCTTTGCTTGTTTGTTTCTTTGTTTCTTTGACATATATTGTATCACTGGTATCAGTGCATTTTTATGTTTAGTTTAGTTATTGCTGTTATTTGTAATTGATATTAGAATTAGTTTAATATAATAATTTACACTAATTGTGATCTATCTCTTCCAGAGCTGTGAGTTTATACGAGCAACACGAAATAACCAGACACAGGGAAGGCCTCACCCATCTCAATCCCTCCTCAGATCCACTTCGGACTGAGCTTACCACAGGGAAATTTACCATCCTAGTAAGTATTTGGTCTGACCTGGTCACAAAGTCAGGCATAATCTCTTGGGAAAAGGAACTCTGTTTTGTGGGAATGGTTATTAGGGGGGGGAGGCTCATGGTAAAAATAGGTACCATTAAGTGGAAAAAATATTCAGAAGTAAACTGTGATGCAAAGAGAGCAAGACTGACAGGTGCTCTATTGGTTTCTAATATTCCTTTGGGAATTTGAATTCCATTAATCACTTATGATATTTCAGATTTATAAAGGAAAAAATGCTCAACTATTTTTTCAGTGAATGTTTTGAAATGTTTTGTTTGGTAAAAGCATTCAGCAATAATTATAGTAATAAAATCAAGTAATTGTAACATGACTTGTAGAGCTTTAACATTTCGGCTGCATGTTTACTCTTAGTAATAAAAGTAATAATAATCTGAGCTTTTGATGAAAATGTAAAGGAATTATAGAAACAACAACAACAACAAAATTATAATGATGAAAAATAGCAGTGGCATTCAGATGACATTTCTGTGAGGCAGTACATTGTCTGCACTTTGTCATTATACATTTCATATTTGTCTAGATTTCCATGAATGTCCTCACTCTCAGCAGCTTCTATTTTATTTCACAATTTGCTCAGAGTTTGTGATCATATTCTCATGGGAAAGGGGAGGTCAAGAGATGTGGTGTTTCCATTACTTATAAGTGGGCAAAGAGACGCCAAGTGACTGATAAAGGTGTTTGTTTACATACTGTACAATCAAGAAAGGAAAATTGTTGTTTATGGCAGGAGAGAAACTATATTTATTTGATGATATGCGCTAATCTTACTCTGTGTCTTATCTTCATGTGATGGTAGGGAGGCCTAAGGATTAAATCAGTTTAGAAAAAAAACAAAATCCTCAATTAGAAAGGGGTCATGAAGGATTGAGTGTTTATAGCATACATTTTATATATGCTGGGCTTTCAAGATGCGCATGGTTGAGAGACAGGATGTAAACAGTGCCTTCTAAGTCCTTACTAGTTTTTTAAATTTTCTTGGTGTGGTTCTTCGATGCTTGATCTTTTCCTTTGCACAGTGTAAGCATTTTTATTTTTTTGTTTTTGTCAGCATTGCAAAACATTGTTGCCTAAAAGGAAAGCCTTTACCCTGCTACAAGGTTTTTCAAGGCCCAGGCATAGTGGCATCATGATGTGATTTAACAAAAATTAGTGAGCAATGTCAGAGACAAAGAAAGACTAGAGATATACATGTTCTGTGAGGAAGGTTCCCTGCCTTATCACTTCATTGTAGCAGGTTTGAGATTTGGCTTTTTTGAGAATGTCCATCTGGCAAACATTTATGTGTGCATCAATATATGTTCACTAAAGATTATGAAATATTGCTTTGTATGTGATGTTTCTCCCCATAATGATTAAATAGTTATTTTTATATATTAAGAGTAAGTTTTGTGGCTTTTACATTCTCCTCAATAAAATATTATCTCAATTTTGAATTTACAAATTCATTTTGACTACCTGCTCTATAGTGGTGAATATATTCACTGTTTTAATTGCTTAATCTGCCCTCTTGCAGCCGTGCCGAGACACTTCTGGGGCAGCCATTGCAGTTTTTACCGCCCGGCTTCATGACCCTCGTGCCACCACCCAGCAAACAACGCTGCAGGGAGTTGTCTACCAGTTAGACGCTGCTTTAGAGTCAAGAGAGACCCAACGATGCGGGCTGATTTTCATCTATGATATGAGCGAGTCTGCATACCAAAATTTTGACTATCAGTTGTCACAAAAAATTCTTACTTTATTGAAGGTAATATATGAGGTGAAATTCTTTGATAGTGTAGAATAGTTTATTTTTAAATAAATTATCATTTGATTTGTACTAAATTTACTGTCATTACAATTGGTAATTACAGTTTACAAGTATAACAGTTGTTACTTTAATTGTAAGGATGGTAATTATAATTCACTTATATTCAACATTATTATTATCATTAATGTTTTGTTTTTTTTCATTGTAGGGCGGATATCCAGCACGTTTGAAAAAGGTGCTGATTGTAACTGCGCCATTGTGGTTCAAGGCGCCTTTCAAAGTTCTGCGTTTGTTTGTGCGAGAGAAGTTGCGTGACCGTGTCTACACTGTCTCTCTTTCTGAGGTATGTGTGCAGATTGAGGATCTGTTATTTATGAAAATACTGAGAAAATTGTGTATCTTTATCCATGGATTTTTATCATTACTTTTATGAATAGTATCTTTTTTTCATTCTTCCTTCTTTTATAAATATTTTAGAGATACTTTCATTAATTTTTATGAACTAACTCCATTTTCCTCATAGATTTTTGAAAATCAATATGTTAACATCGTTCTTCTTTCTTCCAGCTTGTAAATCATATACCTGGGGATTGTCTGCCAGTAGAACTGGGAGGGAACCTCATCATTGACCACAACGCGTGGTTGTTACGGTGCCTTGCCTCCATGCCCAACAGGCACCCGTCCCTCTTGTGTGAGTCTGAACTCCCTCTGCCGCCCCAGTCAGCCCTCTGTTCTCCAGGCTCCCAAAAGCATTCTACCATGGTACCTACAGGGGACCACGATCCTAATCTGTCATCGCAAGATCAGGTATAGAATGTGTAAAAGGACAAACTTGAGTTGCTGATTTATTTGGTTAAGTTGGCATTGATTGTAATGTGAGACAGAAAGGGGTGGATAGATAATTTTTTTATTATTACTAATGTGTATATTTTGATTGAATTAAATTGATTAAAGCTTCTCCCTTGTAACAGCTATGTCCAGACTTCAGTGATGATGACCGGAGTTCTTGTGAGAAGAGCTTCTCCCATGATGAGGATGACTTAGAAGGAGAAGCTGATGATCTAGACACAGAAGGAAGACTATCTAGTCTAACGACTGTGGAAGAGAAGACAGTGAGTGAAGATGGGAAGCAAAAGGAAGATGAAAATGAGCATAGCTCAAGTTTAAAGGGAGAATGCTCCCCAGAGCCAGATAGACAGAATACTGTACATCTTAATGGACATGTCATGCACGACAAGGAACGACTCAGTGGTAAGAAATATATTTTATAGCAATACTTGAATTTATGAATTCTTTGAAATATAAATGCATATATGTAGTAGTTCTTTTTCCCTAAAGTGCATGAAATGAAAGTATTACATCAAATCAGTGTAGCAATGGTAAAAGATAACAGTTCCCGTATAGTTCCTGACAGTTCCTGATAGTTCCCTATAAACCATTTTGTCAGATTGGAGAAAAGAACAATCCCATTATTTTGAGATTATATCCTGTTCACTAAACTTTTAAGTAGAATATCAATATTTTTTATATATTAAATGAAATACCTTGCTGAGTCCTCTTGGTTTATAGTGCTTTACTTTTCCCATTGGTGATTTTTTGGAATGTTGTTCTCTAAATTAGAATGAAAATTGATTTTGGACAATTTTGAAAACAGCAAGGCTTGTCTAATAAACTTTTCAATTTGTAGGCAGGGTTTCTCCTCTTGCTCCACCAAGCAGTGGAAGCAGTGGATTTAGCGACGATGACAGCCTTCACTATGATGACGGGCGGGGGCTATCCTTGGAGGAGTTTGTGCGTCACTTGAGAGACAAGGGACGGCAAGGGCTCTACCACGACTATACACAGATAAAGAGTCGACCCCCAGATGGAACTTTTGAGAATTCCAGGTAAGTAATGAGGAAGACCTTTGTTAGAGTGCATCAGTTTCTCATGATTGTCATGATTATTATTGTTATTGATGTTAGTCTTAGTTACAATTGCAGGAGCAGCAGTAGCAGCACCAAGTATCAACTTTTTTTTGCATAGTGCAAATATTTGCAAACATTGACCAAAAAAATCTTCCTTCCGCAGGAAAAGATGGAACCAGATTAAAAATAGATACACAGACGTTCTATGTTTTGATCACTCACGGGTAGTTCTGAGTGCAGAGGATGAAGAGGGACACACTGACTACATTAATGCTAACTATGTTGATGGTTACAAGCAGAAGAATGCATTCATCTCTACACAAGGTAATTGTTAGAAATACTTGTAAAATCTATAGGCTGAAAATCACTAGCTAATTTATTATCCAGCTGTATGGTGGTTTATGACCATAGACGAGCCAGCATTTGACCTTTTAAGTCTCACCCTTTGAAAGATAGGTATCTGATATCAAATGTTTTATTTCATTTGTCATGTGACTGGTGTCAGAGATGCTGGGTAGACTGGCAGTGTGAAAAGCTTTTAAAAACTATGCCCCCCCCCCCTTCCAGGTCCTTTACCTGGAACGTTTGGAGACTTCTGGCGAATGATCTGGGAGCAAAGAGTTTGTGTTATTGTGATGACAACCAGAGCAGTAGAACGAGGAAGAACCAAGTGCGGGCAATACTGGCCAGTTGAACAAGATGGTCAGGTGTCACATTCACATTTTACTATCAAGAACACCAATGTCTATCAGTTCAGGGATTACACTGTGTCTGCTCTTACGATTGTAGATAATAAGGTATGTGTAATTATTTTCTTTTTTCACAATGGCATTATTTGCATAACATACTATTTGTTCATTGATTGATATTGAAAGATGCAAAAATTAAGAAGGAGAAATTCCAGGTATGAAGCAGGTGACAAATCTTTTCATTTTCAATGTTCTAGAGTGGTGATGAGAGGAAGGTAGAACATATGCAGTTCACTTCCTGGCCAGACTATGGTGTCCCAGACTCAGCAATGGCCATGCTAGATTTCTTAGCCCATGTTCGGGAAGCGCAAGCTCGCCTGACGACAAGCCTTGGAGATAAATGGACTGGGCATCCCCTGGGACCTCCCATTGTAGTTCACTGTTCAGCTGGCATTGGTAGAACAGGTATGTTGCTGAGTATTATGTTGACAGAAGATCTTGGATATTTATATTACGTGTAATTGTCTTCTTTTTTCTCACTCCCTCCAGTTGCAATATCATGAGGATTTTAGATTAGGCTGTTATTAATTTCTCTACTGGTTTTGACCTCTGTTCTTGGTCTATTGTAGACAGTGGTTACTATCTACTTTAGCTTTTGACCTTTGTTGAATAATTAATTTGCATTTTATTTTCTAACAGGAACCTTCTGCACCCTTGATATATGCATCCGCCGTTTAGAGGAAGTGGGAACAATAGAGGTGAAGGGAACGGTGGAGAAAATCCGTTCCCAGAGGGCCTACTCCATCCAGATGCCAGACCAGTATGTGTTCTGCCACCTGGCTCTCTTGGAGTATGCCTTACACAACGGCAAATTAGTGGAAGTTGACCTCACTGGTTTTGAGGAAGATGGCTCTGAATCCGACTAATTTAGACTTCTACTATTGCATAAGTGAAGGACAATAATAACTTGTTAGCCTTATCTGTATTGAAGTTTTTCAAGGCCACAGAAATATCACTTTTAAAAAAGAAAGGTGGGACCATATGGCTAAATGACTACATATGTATCTGGTTGTTTGGTGCAAGTGTCAATAAGTGAGTGTTGTATACCAGACAAGCACGGGGAGAAACTCGTCTCGTGTTCGAAGAAGTAACAGTGAATAAGGCATGGTGGTGTGTGTTTGCAGAATGGAAACTGGACTGTAACTTGCCAGACAACCAGAAGCACGTTACCTCTTTGATAGCCACTAGGTGCTCCTGAGTGCTTTTGTTTGAGTGATTGTTATTGATGTAAATCCGAAGTCTTGAGTTTTGACATTCACTGTTTGATGTACAGAAAAGAAAAAGAAAAACTTTTCATTATTTATTTTATTGGGATTATTGTCATTATTATTGTGATTGTTATTTGATCCTTATTTCTTTCTTTTTCATAAGCCTCCTCTCCTTTTGGGGGAAGGTGCACATATCATATTATATAAATACAACTTTCATACATGACTCATGAAGTTCACAGTTTGATGATTCTTATGCATCATTATTGCTGATATTTATTGTTATTATTATTATTATTATTATTATTATTATTATTATTATTATTATTATTACTATTACTATTAATATCATTTTTATCATTATTATTATTATTATTATTATTGCCATCATCATCACTATTACTATTACTATTTCTTTTACTGTTACTATTAAGATTATCATTATTGTTATTATGGATTTTTTTTTATCATTATTAACATTATCATTATTACTATTACCATCATTATCATTGTTATTATTATGATTTATATTATTACTACTAGTACTTTTACTATTATTGATAATTATCATCATTATTGTTTTACTTAATTGAAGTACTTTCCAATGTTCATGGTGTCTGAAGTGCTGACATGTATGAGAGAGTGAGAAGTAATGGAAACACAAAATATGTATTATCATTGGTTACACATCAAAATATTAAGGGACGTAATTCATGTTATCATTCCATTAGGAGGCGGGTAAGCTTATCAGGCCACAAATAGAATATAAATTAGTCAAATATGCATTTGCAGTGCATTGGATTTATGTACAAATATTTGAATATGTAGGTGCCAATTCCTGGGAAACGGTCGTAATCAAAATTACTTAAGATGTGAGAAATGAAACGGAAGGATGATAATGCAGGTAAAGTATGATGAAAGGAAAAATAAATAAGATTAGAAATGCATTTACAGCTATTATTGTTATTATTTTATTTATTATTATTGTTATCATTATTATTATTATTATTTTTATGATTATGATTATTGGTATGATTATTAGTATGATTATAATTCTTACTGTTCATATTTTTAAAAACTGTAATTATTTTTATTGTTATTATGATTAGTAGTATTATCATTGCTGTTGCTTTTCCCAAAATGACATACCATGGAAGGAGTTGGCATGACTGCCTTTTGAGATCTTTTGTCTCTTTTTTGATATTTCTTATTGTATAAGGAGGGAGTCTGTTCTTCAAAAAGATACTGCAGTTATGAGGAAAAGTTTCTGGTTGATAGTTTAACCATCATTTTTTTTCCTTTCATGTCTCGGTGAATTTATTTGGAAAAATTCTATTTCGAATATGTAATACCCTTGATGGAAGAACATGAATAAGCCAATGGGACACACTTATATTGTAGTAAAATATATGTACTTATATATCATACATACATACATACATATATATATATATATATATATATATATATATATATATATATATATATATATATATATATATATATATATATATATATATATATTATATATATTATATATATATATTATATTATATATGTGTGTGTGCATACATACAAATGCTGAAATTAGTGAATGCAGGATGTACAATGATTTTTATTTAGAAAAATGGTCTCTGGCAACTCTTTTTCAATGCTTGTTTTCCTATATCACTTCCAGATTTTTATTTTTTTATTTTTTATTTATTATTTATTTTTTTGTTGTTGATTATGGAAAGACTTTGTGATAATCTCCTACTGACTAATGACTAAGGCATGGGAAAGAAACATCAGATAGATCACAATGAGCTCAAATTTGCAAAGATAGGAATCTTGAAACAATGAGGGAGACCTAGTATTAATGTATGATTTTGCTATGATTGATTGCCATTCTATTGTTGATATGTCACTGAACAGGAATAAGTTATTTATTTATTTATTTTTTATTATTATTATTTTTAAAGGTATTTCCTGATATTATGAAATGCCATATGAAAATTGTGATGCCTAGTTATGTTTTTTATGTATTGGTAATTCAGTGAGACCTTAGTATTTTTAAATTCTATTGAGTTACCAGAAGTCTTTTCCTTTATAAAATTTTGTCTGTTGTGCAATCACTTATTTGGCTTGATTAACTTAAACATACACTTACACATATATATACACATACATACAGACATACACATATGTATGAATATGTATGTATGGTTGGATATGTTTGTTTACATTAGCAAATTTATCGGGTGTGTGTGTGATTTGTCAATCGTTCTTATGCATAATGATAGTCATGACAGTCACAACTAAGCGCTACTGGTATTTCTAAATTCATGCTCATTTACAGGTAAGCAGGTAATCAACTGATCCTTTTCTTTCTTTCCTTTTCTTTTTCAATTGACAGACGCTGCTTAGTTGATTAGTCTTCACCTTCTCATGCTGTTTTGAAAGTAGTGGTAAGAATGTTTTATTTCTCATTAATTTTTTGTTTCATTCTTTAATAAAAATAAAGTGTTTTTTTAAGATCTGGAAATTGGTGATCATATATGTAGGTCTTCTTGATGAAACTGGCTCTGATGAATGGTACAGCTTTTAGGTTTGTTGCATATTAAATATTTGTTTTTGTACTGTAATTGGTACAAAGACTTCGACAGTACGTGTTCTTAAACTTCACATTTAATTAAGAAAAGAAAACAGAAAAGTAATCATACATTGTAACCTTCCATCTCAGGGTGAATTCCCCATGTCTTTTCACTCGCAGACTTTGTTGTCATTCTTTATCTTGTAATTTAGTTTTGTATGACTAATGATTGCTCTTTTTGCTACTCAGCATGTACAGTACTTTTATCAAAACTAGAAATATAAAAGTTATTTTTTCTAAAGATAAAAGGATTTTTTCTGATCACCAGTAGGAATAGACTGTGTGAAGAAAAGGATTGAACCTCGCTCACTCTTTCTCTAACATATGAGATGTTAATTTATAAATAATGGTTGAATGGATAATGATGATAATTATTGCATTCGGCTGAGAAGGGGAAGAGAAACCGGTCAATAAAATGCATAAGCTCTTTCCACGTGTAACTGATAATTGCTGATCTGAGATGTTTATTCAGTGTCTGTCACAGAAAACTTAGGAGGAGCAGATTTTAGTGTTTGTATACTGCACTTGTCAGACATGTTTCGGTTCTATTTTGATCGTCATCATCACTAGTGTTGTTATTGTTTTATTATTTTTTATTATGATAATTGATGATAATGTTATTTTATTGTGGTTTTTGATATTGTGATTATCATTCTAATCGTAATTTGAGTATTACTATAGTGATCATTGTAATTATCTGTTATTATTGTTATTATTATTATTATTATTATTATTATTATTATTATCATCATCATTAATTACTGCTTATTAATAATTATTTGGTATTTATTATTTTTATCATTCACTACTACAACAGCTATTATTTAAAACCATTAATAAAAGATAATTTTCATAATTCTTGCAACAGCAGTTATCTTAATTTTCAAATACAGCGGTGTTTTACAGCCTCATGTGATCATTTTTGAGTATGTAATAACAAATAAAACAGCATTATGAGGGTATAATATGTAAGTGTAAATTGTGTACATTGATAATGCTACAAATATAGTTGTTGTTTGTAAGCTATTCTTGTTAATAGTGTATATACTTTAAACATACCTTGTAAATCTTCTATACAAATAGGGATTCCTTTTTGTGAGTTTGACTTCAAGCATTTGGGTACATGTTGAGGGTATTTATGTGAGATACAACCTATGATATTCAGGATTTGGTCACTTGTTCTCGCATTGGCCTTGTGAGGGTCAGTGGTATCAAGATCCCAAGGGAGGAAATGCAGTTGATATTGGTTAGGAATGGCAACCCCATTTTAGTTTTGATAAATATAATTTAATTTTTATGGATGTTTTTGGCTTTTCAGTATTTAAAAGTGATAACTGATACACTACCCAGGTTTTGAAGACTTATTTGGTGTTTTTTATGTAATGTTTTTTTAGTAAATTGTTTGTGGCTTTACTTTTTTCATTCTTTGAATCTGGATAATTAACTTTATTTTTAGGCGATGAAAGCGAACGCCTTGTTTTTATTTTCAGATTTACACTTTCTTAAACTTCAGTTGTAGTAAACATAAGGTACAAAACTATTAGGTAAATATTATTGTGGCCTAAGAAAAAATCAGAATAATTGTCTATAGCCAATATTTATTTCTCCTGCAATGAGAATACATACGTTGTACGACCAAGATTTCCGACTGAGTGTGGGGTATACCATGGAATGCATCGCACAACTCAAGTGTATGAGTGTCAGGTGTGACACATCACCAAAGATGTAACTTTTTATAATACTTTTGTACATACTAGTCAAATATCTAAATAAAATCTTCTTTCTAAATTTTGTTGTTTGACCCTTCAAATGTTGTTCAGTTAGAATGTTGAAGTATCTAAAAGAGGAAATTTGATTATTGTAGTACAGATGGTTTATATTTGAAAATGATATTGCCTGCTTCTGCACTAAAATACATGGAAGAAAGTCTAGCACCTGCTGATCTTGGTAACATGTAATTATCCATTTTATTATTCATTGTGTGATGATCAATAACTAGAAGAGAAAGATCATGCTATTTACTGAGACACTGACCTTGTTTTGTTATACCCAATATACATTTGAAGCTAAGGCTGTCATATCAATGCTTTTATTGATATTTCACACTCTGACTTCAGTAATACAAGTGCGAAAAACAAGGATTAAAACAAGAAATAAGAGGCCCACCATCATTCAACGAGAAGACAAAAGTGATACACATTGAATACCTTCCCTCCCCCCCTTCACTATATTTTCCTTTTTTTTTTCCTTATCCGTTTCTTTTACTTTCACTTTCTCGTTTCTTTTACTTCCTCTTTCTCCGTCTTCATATTCTCACTCGGTCTTTGTATATGTGCGTACGAATGTTGCCGTATGTGCATGACTGTGTGTACACACATGATTTCAAATGAGTATAAAAAATGTAACATCATGAGAATTCTCCTGGACTTGATTTTTTTTATGTGACTGCATTAATTATGGATACTGGAGGGATATATACTGACAGTTTCTTATTTTCTTATTTTGGAAAAATAATTCACACACATTTCCCTAAATAACAAATATGGTTTCGCATAAAGGTCTGATCTTTGTGATAGTTACTCTGGTGAAATAGTGGTATGCATTTGTATTGCTGATTTATTAATCCCTTAAATATCCGAAATGAATAATAGAATAACACCACACACTCACCACACCACACATCAAACACTCTCAAATACACTAGATCAGTGGTTCCGAACCCAAATGTGGATCACCAGGGGTTTTTTGAGGGCCGCCAGAGGATCTTAGAGGAAGAATTAAAGAATCCATAGCTGGGTATGCCAGTAAAAGTTTTTTTTTATATTAACACTTGGTTTTTTAAATTCAATGTTGTTAATACAAACTGATGAAAGTATAGAACAACGTACGCTGCAGGTATAACTACTATGAAAATGGTTGGATATATTACTACTTGTTCACACATTTAGGGTCGCTAGCCCAGGCTAAGACTCTGTTTAGGGTCGCACCCAAAAAGTCTGGGAAACACTGCTGTAGATACACACATACACATGCGATGGCAGTTGTTAAGATACAAAACCCATTTCGATAACTCACAAGCTATTATCACATATCGCCATTTTCGCGAGTTCAGTTTCGCTCACTAATTACACTATTGCAACATTTTTTGTATCTGTATGAAGGGCGGTAGGATATAGGGAATATTTCAGAAAAAAAAACGTATATTGCGAATGGATTAAATTTAGAGGTTTTAGAAGACATCGAAAGAAAATTACAAACATGTCCATTCAACATCAGAAAAATTAGTGAAATAGATATCGACTGGGATGGTTTACTAAAGGCTTTTTTTAATAGTTTTTTTTCTGTCAGTAGTAGTTTCATGTGGTTAGCCACTTCAGTTCAAAATTAATAAAACAAATGAATGAAAGAATGAATAAATAAATGCAAATTAAAACGATAGCAATAATATATAAGACTTTTTACATGACCAAGTCTTTGTTCGACCATAAGAAGAAAAAATGCACGAGTTTTACAACGATGAACGTCATCAATCACATCAACAAAGGGCATTTTGAAATAACCGCCGAGGAATACACATCAACAATGAAAGCTAATAAAAGTAACATACAGTAGACGCTACGTGGACAAAAGAAACAAAGTAATTATAGATAGGCACAAGAATTTACAATTATATTCGATATTCCACGTGTGCGCAAACGGAACGTAAAGTCTCCAGGTTGAGAGGCACAGTATGATGCACGTCGTCGTCATGGCAAGTTGGGTGCTGCACGTGCTCGCGCCGGGCCTGATGCACCTGGTTTCAGCTTATTGTAAGTCCCCTTTCACACGTTCAGTTAGTCTGTAATGTTCAGGTCTTTCAAATCCCTGTTGGTTTTGCCTTTTTTCATTATATATTTGTGTATTTATTGTCATTATTCTTAAAATATAAAATCACTGGTACTGCACTTTATTTTATAAATGACCTCCGTAAGATCCCTTTCATTTTGACCATTTATTAAAAAAAAAAAAAAAATACTGAAAGTAAGTGTTTTTTTAAATCGCGTTTCCGATATCTAAACATTAAATACCCTTCCAAAGGTGAATTCAAAAACATCAAAACCAGAATTACAATTTGAATTGACGTGAGCGGGTTGGCGGCTGCGTCTCCTTGTGCGGTCATACTCATCTGGGGTCAGATTCTCAAACGCGTTAAGGCGCTGTATCTCCTTACGGAGCCTTAACTTAAGGCCGGGCGATCTTACATACACATACACAGAACAAGGGACCCGCCATATTGGTGCGAGTGAAGGCGCCTTAGGTCAAGGTCTATAGACCTTGCCTTAGGTTAGGCAGGGAAGAGCAGCCTCGAGCGCTTTCCGGCGGCGGGAAATCAGCTGTTCGCTCCAATGC
>NC_091557.1:182500-185000 GCF_042767895.1 Penaeus vannamei | reverse complement strand
AGGCTGGAACAAGCTGAGCAGCCTCGAGGTGGAGAAGATCTGGTCCCCCGATGTGGAGTTCCTCAACGTGAACAATGGGGAACTCAGGAGGCTAAAGAGCGGGGTCTTTGTGCAGCGGCTGGGCGAGGCTGACCCGCCCGTCTTCACGGACGTCAAAATGGGTGAGGACTGCATGGCAGAGCTTGAAATGATTCACGAACCAGATGAGGAACAGTTGAACGTCATTTGATTTTACTGAATAACTGATTTGTGCGCAACAAAGATTTCTTTCATACTGCACACCATTTTTTTTAACATCAAAAGAATCGTCATTCGCAGATGCTTTTACCTCATCAATTCTCCCTGCCTAAAACAGACACAATGTACCAGGCACAAGCAGGCCGACTGGTGCAAAGGGAACAGTACTATGGGAGCTTCAATTGCCATTTCGGTCTCTTCCACTACCCGTTCGATACCCAGAGTTGCAGCATCCTCGTCAAACTTGCTTCTGCCGATACCCAGGTCATCGTGTTGAGAGTAAGTTCCTCGGAGGCAAGGTCAGACCGCGCTTCAGGAAAGGGAATTTGTTCAACCGCTAGAACGTTAGCATTTAACGTACTATTAATACTATGTCGTCGTTCAATTCTGATATTTATGAAAATTACACGTCTACCATTCTAGAGTCATACATCAGAATCTTTTATTATTATACGAATGACATCTATGGTGATTTTTCTTTATAGAGGAAAGTATCACGCACGCACTTCTAGCTATCTCTCTCTGTCGGATTATATGCACATTTATATATATATATATATATATATATATATATATATATATATATATATATATATATATATATATATATATATATATGTATGTATATGTATATATATATATATATATATATATATATATATATATATATATGTATGTATATGTATATATATATATATATATATATATATATATATATATATATATATATATATATATATATATATGTATGTATATATGACACATAACTTCAGCCAGTGGCTGAATCATTCCTGTCTATACACAGGTGCATTGCAGATTGACAAAAACAACGGGTTCATAAATCTTGCATGCCACATATCAATACCATCCTCACATAAAGAAGATATTTGCAACAGCGCTGCAACACAGCTATAACGGCCATAATTCTTCGCAATGCAGAACGGATCGGTGTTCTACAACGGGCGCAGCGAACTCCCCAAATACAGCATTCGGAATATCGCTGCCCATCTCACCGCCCGGTCTGACTACGCCGTCCTGCAGGTGGGTCGATTTCATGGACTATTTCTGTGGAGATTAGAGTATGATGATTAGATATCTTGCTAAAATATCGGGAAAAATGCGATATAGGAAATATAGTATCAATAAAACTATGCAATCTAACAGTTAAAGCATCGGTAAAACAGTATGATTTATTTTTGTTATTAAATATGATGGACTATACTAAAGCCTACATTCTCGCCATTAATGTAAGGTAACATTCGACCTGGAGCGTCGATGGAGCTTGTTGGTTCTCACTATCTTCATGCCAACGTTCCTCCTTCTCGGAATCGGTTATGGCACACTCTACATCCAGCTCAAGGCCTTCCAGGTGCGCTCCGGAAATACACCGACGTATACATTATTTAAGATGTAGTCTATGTATAGAAGAGAGATATGCACGGAATATATAGACTCACTCTCTCTCTCTCTCTCTCTCTTTCTCTCTCTTTCTTCCTTTCTTTCTCTCTCTCTCTCTCTCTCTCTCTCTCTCTCTCTCTCTCTCTTTCTCTCTCTCTCTCTCTCTCTCTCTCTCTCTCTCTCTCTCTCTCTCTCTCTCTCTCTCTCTCGCTCCTTATATATATATATATATATATATATATATATATATATATATATATATATATATATATATATATATATATGTATATACATATATATATATACATATATATATATATATATGTATATACATATATATATATATATATATATATATATATATATATATATATATATACACATTCATACATATCTTTAAGATCAAAGCTATAAGACGTCCACCTGCAGGTCAGGGCCATCATGACGCTGACGACCCTGCTGGTCCTGTACACCCTGTTCAACCAGGTGTCCAGCGCCCTCCCCGACACCGCCTACATCAAGATGATCGACATGTGGTTCTTCTTCTGCATCTTCCTCATCTTCAGCGTCATCATCGTGCACATAGCAGTCGAGCGCCTCGAGCCCGGGGAGGCCAAGCCGCCGAAGACGGTGCGGGTGTCGCCGGCGGAGCAGATGCGGCCGGAGGGAAGGTGGCTGCTCAGAGTCAAGTGAGGAAGGATGCTTTCAAATGCAAATTCGTGATGTTTTGTTCTGTTTGTTACGGTGGTTGTGCTTCTTACATAAAAAAGTAGTTTTTCTTTAATTTTACGAGTTGGTTCAAATCGTTTTTTTTTCTGTTTGTGTATATTTTATCTATTTTCCTTGATATCCCAGTAATCGTCAG
>NC_091557.1:152500-172500 GCF_042767895.1 Penaeus vannamei | reverse complement strand
AGCTGATTATATTGGCAAAGAAATGCATTGGCCCAAGAAGGGCCTAAGGGGATCCCATCGCTACACCGTCTGTTTGCTTATGTAAACAATTATCAAATGTGAATACTAAGTGATGGGCTGCAATGGCAAGGATCTTTTTTAAATATTCGCATATAAAGATCATAATCCATTGATACTACAAATCATCATCAAATATATTCATAAATTGCGTGACATTAGAAACTTTTCTACACCAGAATATTAGAAATTAAATCATAATGGTGGGGATAGCGACATCATCATTAAATCATATTAACAATGAAGAAATTGAGAACAAATAATATGAATAAAAATAGAAACAATACAGTAAGGTTAATAAAAAAACGGATAATGATATGAACAAAAACAAAAATGATAATAACAGTTACAGTGATAACAACAATGCATCATCATCAATAACAATAGTAATAATGGTAAGGATAATGATGATGATGATGATAATAATAATAATGATAATAACAACAAAAACACACTATAGCGATGAAGATGATGGTGGTAATAGTGGTGATGATAATGATGATGATGATGACAGCAATGATAATAATAAAAAATATATAACAATAATGATGATAATAACAGTAACAATATAGCAATAATGATAATGGTAATGATAACGTCATTGTCATTATCATAATCATCATCACTATTATCATTATCTTTATCAGTATCATTGTAGTAGCAGCAGTAGTTACTGTATTAGTAGTGGTATTCATAATAACAGAACATAACGGTGATAATGATAAAAGTGCATGAGTTTTCAAAGAAAACCAAAGTTGCTTTTTATCCATAAAACGTCAATTCAGAGGAACGCCTTCTAAGATCCGACTTCTTCATGAAACGGTATTTCTACATAAAACCTTCGTATACCGATCGTATCGATTTCCATATCGATTCCTGTCACTCCCCATCTAAACATATCGAACTAATGCCCCCATTAGCGGCAGTCTTGGCCCTGATAGCAGGGGAGAATGTAAGGCACAAAGGAAATTATATGGTAGATATGAATGATATACGCAAAATCATTCATTATATTATCTCATGCAGGGGACTGTGCCCCCTGCGTCCCACCAACCCCGCAATGGAAGGCAAAGAATCCTCCACGTATTCACGGCTCTTTCCTGCCGTACAGATGTGGTAGACTTTTTATTCTCTTAGGCGTGGAATGGGGGCGGCAGACCCCTAGGGGGTGGTCGCAGAGGGCACAGCCCCGTGCATTCGACAATATAGTGACTGATTCGGTGTATATCATATTCATACCCTCCCCTGCTTTCAAGGCAAAGAAATGTGGGGTATGGGGGTTCCGCGGCACAATTCCTACATGCATGGGTACCAGAGGATAAGAAGAATCTATCGATACTAAGTGTCGAGGTCTGAATAATGAATGGGAGTAAATAATCATATAACGGTGCATCGTAATTAGTAATGTGCAGAGACGTGGTCATCATTTTTTCAAACAATTCTTGCAATTATTCCAAAAAGGACAAGATAATAAAGGGAAGGATGACATTCACAAGAAACCACCGATATTATATTACAGTGGTCCCAAAAGGCTACAGGCCATCTGCCACATTGAGTAGCGTCGTGTCAATGGTCAAAGAAAAACTATTTTAATCTCCTGTTATTGAATCTGGCCTTGCCGCTCTGTGATTGTGACACTTTGTGTGTTTGTGTTCATATGCTATGTCATATATGAATCGACGTACATATATATATATATATATATATATATATATATATATATATATATATATATATATATATATACATATATATATATATATATATATATATATATATATATATATATATATATATATGAATATAATCGTTGTGTGTGCGTCTGCGTGTTGTTGTATATATATTCACAAT
Organism: Penaeus vannamei; assembly: GCF_042767895.1. Lineage (NCBI taxonomy): Eukaryota > Metazoa > Arthropoda > Malacostraca > Decapoda > Penaeidae > Penaeus > Penaeus vannamei. The sequence continues at coordinate 170,592 of NC_091557.1, read as the reverse complement.
ACTTCAACTGGCTAACACTATGCTCAACCCTTGCAAGGTCACTCTTATCGAAAGTACCCTCCTTTCACGCAGACTTCCTGTCCGCGCCCTTCCCCTTCCGATAAAAGTAGATCAGGTTCTCCATCCGAAATTCTTCCTCGGGCGAAACGGGTCGACGGCGCTCCACGAAGTACGGCGGGTAGTTCCTGGTCTGCCACTCGCGCGACGCCTGGCTCGCCGAGTCCACCAGCCACGGGGAAGGCCTCAGGAAGCGGTAGCCGTCGGAAAACATCGAGCTGGAACGAGATTCGATGTGGGCGATTGGGCGTCGAAAAGGAACAGGAGGCCTCGTTGTTTTGTAGCTCTGGTTTGGCTCATTTATTTAAACATACGCTTTTATCTTCTCTATTTCTATGACATATGCTAACGTAAGCATAACACACCTACACTTTTGATATATCAAAGGGAAATAATAGCAGAACTATCCAGCAGACAACAGCTTATTTATCTAAACATATTTTGTTGCTAATGTTATCTGTAGTGCCTTTGGCCTTAGAAAAGGGACCAACCCACCAGTAGGGAGAGAGGGGGCAGCCCACGACGTAGAGAAGGCGGCCCTGGAGGTTGTAGCGCAGGACCCCCCGGAACACCTCACGGGCCTCTTCGGGGTAGGCGCGCAAGCACTTCAGGGGGAAATGGGGTACAAACAGGTGTTATAAGAATACCTAAATATTTTATTTCTAATGAGCCTACTTATGGAAAAACAATAGATTTTGCAAATTTTGACACATTAAGGGAATGCACTATTCGAAGTTGTTTTTATTATTGTTACTGAAGTTATTGTCATCATTATTATTATGAATTACTATTAGATCTATCTATCTAGTTCGAAAAAGTGTCAAAAGTTAGGTACATCCAATTAAAGAAATGATTGTGGAATTTTCGTTTATTCTCTACTGTGTCATCAATCCACGCAAAAACAAGACGATACATACCGCTTGCATGACATAGAAACTCTCGTATTCATCATTTTTCGTCTCGATTTCTACGAAGAGCTTAAATGGACCGGGCTGAGGATCAGAAATTTGATATTTAAGATACGAAAAGATGGACATTTACAGATCAATTGATTTCAGCTATATTATCCGGTCAGTTCTTAATAGTATCCTTAAAACACTTGTAACAAACGCTTATCTTGCATGCAAAAAATAATCCTGATTATATTGTCTGTTATTCCCTTTTTTAGCCAGGTTGTTTATCCACCGCAACAAAAGTAGACTGGAGACATCACATGGCAGGAATGGTTCAGAAAAAAAGTTTTGCTATTGTACCATGGTGCATTCTGGCCTGGAAGTAAAGTTTAGACTTGCCTACTTTATACCCGGAGGTGTAGAGAAGGCTAGACTCAATCATACACTGGAGATTATTCCGGACTAATTCAATCTTTACTTATATTCTGGTAGGGGTGTAAGCTGGGATATTCCTCTCAATTGTGACTGAGTGCTGGCATCATCATGCTGGGGTCACAGTCGGGACGGAAATGAACCAGCCGTCTTTCCACACCACCCTATGGCTAAGAACGTATGCGCCCCTTATGGACCCGTCCCCTGCGTTCGCTTGGACACCAAAAGTATATGCTCCGACCTCACCTGCTCTTCGGGGAGCATGGGTCCATCACAGGGCGATGAAGTCAAGGTCAGGGTGACAGCTCGGAGTATCTCTTGTCGGATTAGGTATTCGTAGCGTTCCTTGGTCAGACTGAAGGGCCATGCATATGACTGTCATTCGTAATAAGATTACCGTGTATGGTGTAGCGTATCAGAACATGATAAATAAAGGAAGAGGCATAGATGCAACAAATAGCGTACATAAATTAGTTCATCATTATATACATAAGATTTGTTTATATATTTGTTCTTTATTTACCTATATACACAATAAATTCCAGTCTTGTTTGAGCCCCAATGACTTACTCTTCGAGGTTCTCAAGCGTCACGTATGGATCCTCGTTGTAAACCATGTGATTAAAGGTGTTTTCCTGCGCGTAGCCCGTGACGTGAGCCCCTGAGGACCCGGCGTGGATGACTCGGCTCACCTCAGGAACCAGCGTGTCCCTCTGCTTCCGCGGGACTTCCTTGAAGAGCCACCAGTCCCAGTCGGCCGTCTCCTGGCGGTTGGTTTGGAGCCTCACACATATTGCGTCATCTTTGATACTATTATTATGTAAAGGAGGCAACTATATGGTAGAAAGGAACATCGTGATAATAGGTTATGTTTACACCAATTTCTCCGATTCATTTATCGATAAAAACAACCAAGAAGTATTGATGATCCGCAGCACACGATGAAAACGGAAATTAGTTAGACGAAAGCGGTCGCTCTGTCCCTCGGCCAAAAAGTGCTCCGCATGCACTCAACACACGCACGGAAAACCTTAAATTCCAGCGGAACTCGAAGACGGATGGAAAAAAGTTCTGGTGTTTTAGAGCCAGGTGTTTTAGAGCCAAAAGTATGTGGCGTTGTGATGACTAATCTTTTGGATATTCGCTTCAGATCTTAGTTTAAACAAGAAATATGAAATGGATTGTAGTTTTCCTCTGCATTTACTAAAAGAAAAAGAAGAAAACTGAAAAAGGGAAATAATTAAGTAAGTAAATTGACAGAGAAAATAATCTTAGGTGATGATTGAGAAAAGATGGAGAAAGAGGGGAAACGAGCGAGTCTGAAAAAAACAGACAGACAGAAAGAAAAGAGAACATAGCGACAAATATAAATCGGAAAATAATAGCTAAAAATGAAAATATCCAACAGTGTCACTTACCCTCTCGGGTACCCACGCCTCGTAGACCTCCTCGGCCCACTCGCGCCGGACGAGCCAGCCGAACTGCGGGACGAGCTCCACTCTCCTCAGGACGGTCGGGTCGGAGGCCACTTCGGGGAAGCTGTTGATGGAGAAAGCATTCACGGACGCGATGGTCGGGTCTTCGTCCAGCAGCCACGCCGTCTGCTGGAAGAACCTGTTCGAGACATGGAGATCTGTTTACACACACACAAACAAATATATATACAGTATATATATACCGCTTAGATTTTTTTCTCTCAATTCAATTAATCGGGAAACAAGGCAAGACTCACGATAAGAAGTCAGGCGAGAGCAGCAAGTCGTCCTCCAAGATGATGGCCTTTTTCGCTCCCGGGAAGAAATTGAAGACATTGTGCACGGAGAACCTGACAAGGAGCAGCGAAATCTAGAAGCGTGGTGCCGGTCATTAAGGAATGCAATCAGTATGAGCACACAAGGCAAGAGGTCTTATCCTGGGGTCCATGGATAGGGGGATTCGTGAGGGTCAGATGATATTTATATACGCTAAACTTTTTGCATCAAAATGAGTATTTGTTTTATATTGGTTACTTTAAACTTTAATAATATTTCGTTTAAACCATATGTATAAGGCAATCAAATTTCAATTAATAAAGTATATTTTATACATTACATGCAAAATTGTCTTTGATTATTTCTTGGGGAGGAGATCCGTAGCTTTCATGTTTCTTCAAGGGATCCGTGACTCTAAAAGCTAAAGAACTATTGGTATCAGGTATCAGGATTTACCGGAAGTGCATGTTGAGGAGAGTTGACGAGCCCTTCTCTCCCTGAGGCCTGTGCACCAAGACGTCCAACCTGAGATGGGAAAATATGATGATAATGTACCTAATTACGTATTGATGCTCTTATTTTGTAAATTTTAGACACAGAAGAGCAGATTTAACCATTCTGTTTTATTTGCGGGGAGACTCACCCGAAGAGCTTCGTTAGGCTGATGATCTCTCTCTGGAAGCCGTCCACGAGGACCAGGATGGGCGTCTGCGCGGCTCCGGGGGTTTCCAGGACATTCAGAAGCTGCCTGGCGAAGGCATTCGTTCTGTTATTTTTTCATATGCTTTCTTCGGGCCAGTCACACGAATTTTACGGTGACGCTGGAAATATTTTGGAAAGTTAGAATGATTTATTTACGACTATGAGGGGTTTGCATGACTACCTACCTGTAAAAGTTAAAGGGCTTGACGGCCGTCAGCATCGCCAGGGGAATGACCTCTCGGATCTCTATCTTTTCCTGGAATTGGACAATTGTTAAAGATCTTTGCCAAATTTAATTTTCGATTGCGCTTATGGTTATGAAGGAAAGGTTTGCATTCCTAAATAATATTTAAGCAAAAAGTTGAAACGAGAGAAGCGGTGGGAACTGAATCAACACTAGTTTTAAGCAAATACTTCACTGAGGTCTGCTACGGAACACACTTACTGCGGAGTGCCTAAGGGCGGGGGTGAGCGGGTCCTGGCACTTGCAGAGGCGGAAGTAGCCGTCGTAACGATCACAGAACGCCCTCTGATCCTTCAGGGTTTCCTCCTGGTGCCAGTCGCACTGCGCAGCTGCAACAGCACATGCAATATCATTTGTGTCTCCCTTTTATTCCCCAATTACCATTCATATGATCCGGTCCGCCACATACCTGGGAATTTGGGGACGAAGGCGCCGAAGTCGACGAAGGCAGAAGTTCCCTCCCTCTCCAGCGACCGCACAGCCACGCTCTCCCCCCACACCCTCCCCAGCGGCTTCTGCGAGATAATGATGACGCTTAACAGCAGGTGGACCAGACTGCCTATGGGAACAGACCAATGCATATCTCTAAATAATGTATTTTCAGAATAAAGTTTTGTTTCGCCTCACCGCTGGAACCGTTACGTTCGGTTGAAGTACAGGATAGCGGTAGCGAGGAGGCGTTGGGGCGCGGACGGGCGTGTGGGCCACCATGACCCAGGTTTCGTGCCGGGCGAGATAGCGGATCCTGGAGGCGCCCATCTCCTCCAGGCGGGCCACGGCGTCGGGGCCCAGGAACATGACCGCGTCGGGCTGGAAGGACACGGAGGGGCTGAGAACCAGAGGGAGTTACCGGCTCCGAAGGACATCACGATGAGGATAACGAGACGCCAGACAGACAGGAGGACAACTCACCACCGCAGCCGCAATGAGGATGTTGCCCGGCATGAGGGAGTCGAGGCACGCCGCCAGGTTCCTGTGTTCGGCGGGCTGGTGCGTGAGGAACTGCCTGGCGAGCATCACGTGGCCGCGGAGGGGGTGCAGCGCCACCACGTGCACGCCGGAGTGGGTCCTCGCAGCTGCGCCGACCCTCCCGCTTTTCTCGTAGACCTGTTGCAGACTCTTGCTCGAAATCACATTCGCTTGATAAATGTACATTTATGATGAATAGATGTTAATAACAAATAATTACTATTTTGATGAATACTGTATATATACCGATATGAAAAAATATATCAATTAGTGAAATCATGCTAAACAAATATCAATATGACATAATGAAAAGATCAATAGACAGACATAAGTGCACGGAAAGCCACTTCCAAGCCCACAGAAGATACATAACAGTTAGCCACGTGGATAGAGCAAATAAAATTCATACAGCTGAAGATATACTGGCCGATATATCAGACAAGACACAAGCAAATAACTAAACACGATTGGTCTAAAATCAGATCAGTTCCGAGCAATAACAGAAGCAACAACTGAACTGCCAACTCACCTCTTGGTCATTCAGGTATATGCTAATGCGCCGTTTGTTCACAATAACTTGTATTTTGTGCACATTCTCCTGCATAGCTAAGGAGAAGAGAGGGAAGGAGAAAGGAAAATATTTGTAAAAATAAGAACAGGTGTTTAATTAGTGTAATGGAAGATAAAATAAAATAGTTATGGCATTAGCGAAATTATGATAATGATAATGATATTAATAGTAATAATGATAGTGGTAATGGCGATTATATATAATTATTTTTATTATTAGTAGTAGTAGTAGCAGTTGTATTAATGGTAATAATAACCATAACAATAATTAGTGATAATAATAATAATGATAATACTACTAATAATGATTATAATATTAATAATGTTAATAATAATAATAATAATAATAATAATAATAATAATAATAATAATAATAATAATGATAATAATAAGAACAATAATGATAATGGCAATTGTGACAATAAGAAAAGGGACACTAATTATACACAGTAATACTGACATCAATAATGAAAATGATAATGATATTAATAATAATAATCATAAACGATAATGATAACCAGAGCTAAAATAACGTTTATGGTAATGACAATAGTAGTAATAGTAATGTTTAAGATGATGATGAGGGGTGGTAGCAGTAGCAATAAAACTATAAAGTAGCAATAATAAAAATGATGATAGTAATAGCAACAACAATAATCGCAGTAACAATAAAAAGAGCAGCGACAACAGGAGGAGGAAAGTGCTAAACGAGAGCTAAAAATAACCGCTCTAGACAAGGAAAAGGAGAGTTGCCAGAGGCATAAATTGTCCGAACCTTCGAGAATTTCCAACGTTGTCTCGTTGACTGGACGAAGTGTTCGAATCTCTGGAAAGTGGAAGCGTTGACCGAATCATATTATGGTAGTAGCAATGATAGTAATAATGACATCAGTACTGGTCGTCATAGCAGTACTGATGGTAATACTTATGATGATAATAATGATGAATAAGGTGAATATAATGATATTGATGATACACTAATTCTACTACTACTACTACTACTATTACTACTAATAGTAATAATAATAATTTTAGCAATGATAATAACAATAACAACAATAATAACAATATTAACTAGAAGCCCTCAGAGAGCGCTTGCCTCCGCCAAGGCAATAGAGTCACTAATGCAATAAAACATTCACACGAAGACACACTAAAACCACCTCTTTCTCAAGTACACGGACGGCGTCTGTAAATTTAATAGCAGCTGCCCCTATTGCCAATATAACGGGGTCACTGATGCAATCCTTTAAAAAGTCCTGGATCCGGATCATGAGCCGAATCACTAAAATTGAATGGACTCTGAGGTAGGCTTAGACACGCCTCTGTTCATAACTGTCCGAGTTGTCCTGCTGACGAGCAAATAAGCGAACTAACTAGCTAACTAACTAACCACCGCTAACTTAAACATGACCTCCTTGATTGAGGTAATAATGACGATGCTGCCACTTCAGTATTGCGTATCATGTACAGTCAGTACACAAAGGTGATTTACTTGCCAGTTTCTTTGCAGTTGATATTGGTGAATGAAAGCGCATGTTTGCATCCATTCATGTAGTCAGCACAGTGTGTGTGTGTGTGTGTGTGTGTGTGTGTGTGTGTGTGTGTGTGTGTGTGTGTGTGTGTGTGTGTGTGTGTGTGTGTGTGTGTGTGTGTGTGTGTGTGCGTGTGTGCGTGCGTGCGCGCCAGTATCACCATAACATACAAAATCACTCAGGTCTACCTACCAGAAATCTTCCTCCATTCCGTCGGGAAATTCCGCCCCGCAGAGGCGTTGGCGCGGGCGAGCGTCACGAAGAGGAGCGCGATCTGAATCCCCCACGCCCGTTTTCCGACAGCCATTCTTCAAACTCAGCAATACAGAAGTCTCCTAATTATCTTTTTTCTGTTTCTTCCTTGTTCATTCTTTATTACGAACAGTCCATAACGACGTAAATGCGCATGGGACTGTCAGAAATAAAACGTCCGCGAGAAGTTTGAGGTTTTATCCGGCAGGAGGCGCGCGACGCGGGTTTCCCTTGTTTTGTTTTCCTTATTTTCCTATTTTCTGTCCGCGGGAGGCTATACCCGATGTGATACTGCGTGGCAGGATGCAGTGTTTATTTATAGTTCTTGAGGAAGTCGTTTACTTTTCAACACTTCCTTTTCTTATCTTTATCATCATCAGTTTTCCTTCCATACGTTTTTCTTTTTTCTCTCTTATCTTTATTTTTTCATTTACATTTTTATTCTTATTCATTTTCCTTGAAACTATTGAGATTCAACACAACAATTACGATGAAATAGCAAAAGATATAGGAATGAGGGTGAGGATGATAGCACATGTTGACAATAAAAATATTAATGATAATGGTATAATACTAATACAAATGATAATAACAATGATGATGATAATGATAATAATGGTAATTACAATGATAATACAAATAACAGTAATGGTGATAAAGATAATGGTGATGATATGAATGACAAAATTGATGATATAAAAATAGTGATAATTATGTTCATGGCAACATCTCGACGAGGATGGACCTCGCGTGGTGCAGTGAACCAGCATTAGGTTAAATGCAGTATGTGCAGTATAACAATGTGGCGGTATGTGAGTCCAAAGGTTTTCTCAGACCAACTGCATCAAATATTTTGTCGATTTAAGCTTCCAGCGATAAAATAAAGGTCGACATCTTCACTGTAATACATTAGAGTCATGAGATTGAATGCATTATTGTGAATATATAGATGCTAATGCTTTCGATTTAAGTAGACAAAACATATGATAAACTTCCTTTGCAATCGCCCTTGAAATGGACAAATGAGTATTAATCTTTATAACTTTAGATATATTGCAAACTCGTAGGCCTATCTGCCATGAAGGAACTTTTTGGGCAGCGGTGTCATTATTTGGTTATAAATCAATTCCTTCCTTATGTTTATTGTTACTATTACCAGTAAGATTACCATAGACCTATATGTTCCTATCTACATTAGTTTATCTCTTTCTTGTCTACATATTTATCTATCTATTTGTATATCTGTCTCTATCTTATTTTTTCATTATCCTTACTATGATAATATTTTTTTAAATTATCAATACAATCTTTTATTATCTTATGTCTTACTCCCCCCCCTCTCTGTATCAATCTCTCTCTCTCTCAATTTTCTATAATCATTACTATAATGATAATTTTATTATCATTATGATTATCTTATAATCTCTCTCATTTCCTCACTCTTTCCCTCACTCTCTCTCTCTCTCTCTCTCTCTCTCTCTCTCTCTCTCTCTATATATATATATATATATATATATATATATATATATATATATATATATATATGTGTGTGTGTGTGTGTGTGTGTTTATAGGTGTGTGTGTTTCTTTTTACTACTGGATATACTTCTACTTTTATTTTTCTGTTGGTCTTCCTTCCACTCACTCAACTCTCTCTCAGTCCAACATTTTTGTTTTCTGAAGATTATTACACAAAAAAGATTATGGAAGGAAATAAAATCAGATCTAAAATATATATTTATTTTCCATGACCCAGTCTGCCTTCTCCGGCCAATACCACTTCGGCGGCAACAGAGCTTCACCTTCTTTCTTCTTCTCCTTTTTTATCTTCCTCTTCTCATCTTTCTATCTCTATCTCCCTCATTCTATGTGTTTAACGCTCCCAATTTTCTCGTTAAACACGCGGGTGCCGTTGTGGTAAACGTACAGGAGATTCCGCATGTGGAACTCCTCCTCGGGCAGCTGGGCGGGGAAGCGCTCCAGGTAGAAGGGCGGGTAGTTGCGGGTCTGCCACGGGTACACGGCCTCGCCCGCCCTGTCCACGAGCTCGGCGGAGGGCGTCAGGAGATTGACGAAGCCGTTCGATTCGCTGAAGGAAACGGGAGAAGAGGATGAAGGTAAACTTTTATTTTTTGATATTCGTTATTTTTCCTTTTTTTTCGTTTCTTTAATGTTAATTTCTTTAGGTTCTATACTCTTTACATTCCTTAAATTAATGCTCTTTCCCCCCACTTTACGCTAATTTTCATTCTCGCCCCTCCTTTTCTCCTTCTTCTTTCCCTCACCAATCTCCCTTTCCTTGCTTCGCTCCATCCCACCCCTCCCACCTTCCCCTTCCCATCTCCCTTCATTTCTTCATCATTTCTTTCTTCCCCTCCCTCATCCTTTCATCTTTATTCCCATCCCCCTTTCCCCCTATGTTTGTTCCTGTTCTTCCTGAATTCTATTTATCATCATCTCTCCTACTCCCCCTTTATCCCCCCGTGTTCCTGCCTCTCTCCCCCCGAATTCTTCCATCTTTTCACCCTCTCTCCCATCCCCCCTTTTTCTCCCCGTGTTCCTCCTCTCTTCTTCCGAACCTCACTTACCAGAAGGGAGACGCAGGGCAGCCTATGACGTAGAGGAGACGCCCCTTCAAGTTGTACCTCAAGGACCCTCGGAACATCTCCCTCGTGTCTTGGATGTATCCATGGAGGCACTGGGTGAGGAGGAGAAGTTATTATGAAGAAACGTCATTAGAAAGTTAGAGTAAGGAAAGGAATCGTTATAAAGACACGTCACTAGAAAGCTAGATGTTATTATGAAGATACGTCACTTGAAAGTTACAGCGAGGAAAGTAAGTTATAATGAAGACACGTCACTAGAAAGTGATTATGAAGTTACGTCACTAGATATTAGAGTGAGAAAAATAAGTTATTTTGAATATACGTCACTACAATGTTATTACATATTGTTTATTAGCAGCATTAGCGACATATATATCAAAGGATTCCAAGGAATTGAAAATGTGAAGTCGAAATGCAAATTAATATTAAATTGCGGTTTATATTCATTGTGACATATTCTAGGTATTTTGTAATAGTCGAACATTACTTATTGTATCTTCCAGAGTGGAATTATTAATCATCTGTATAATTACTTGTTTTACATGTTTTGGCAATGAGGTTTAAACAATTCAATTTGAGAAATAGGGTTATTGTCTAAAGATGACGATGACGATGATGGTAATGGTGATGGTGGTGATGGTGATGATGAGGACGAACACGATGATGATGGTGGTGGTGCTAATGATGATGATGATGACAACGACGACGATGGTGATGATGGTGAAATGAATAAAAAAAGTCTTTCAAAACAATGGAAACTTCTCTAGAAAAAATGGATATACTGGTGAATGACAGTCCTAGTTCTCACATTCTCTCTCTCTCTCTCTCTCTCTCTCTCTCTCTCTCTCTCTCTCTCTCTCTCTCTCTCTCTCTCTCTCTCTCTATATATATATATATATATATATATATATATATATATATATATATTATATGGATGGATGTACATGTATTCATACATGTACATCCATTATTCTTTCTTTTCTTTTTTTTCTTTTGTGATGTGTGTGTGTGTGTGTGTGTGTGTGTGTGTGTGTGTGTGTGTGTGTGTGTGTGTGTGTGTGTGTGTGTGTGTGTGTGTGTGTGTGTGTGTGTGTGTGTGTGGGTGTGTGGGTGCGTGCGTGCGTGCGTGCGTGCGTGCGTGCGTGTGTGTGCTGTGATGTCCCGAGCAACGGCTCCACGCCCCTGCAGTCTCTGGGCGCGGTCGGCGAGAGGCGTTCGTGGCGCCTGGTGCCGCCCCGCCCTCCCGCGCGACTCACCGTCTGTATCACGTAAAAGCTGTCATACTCGTCGTTGTTCGTCTTCGCGCCCACGAACAGCTTGAAGGGTCCAGGCTGGAAATCATAAGAAATGTAAATTAGATAATAAGTATACAATAACCTTTTATAATGGAAATGAAAAGCAGACTTGTACTTGTGTTCGAATACATCCCACTCGTGGCCAAGCTGCAACCCAAATATTGGTCAGTGATTAGCGTAAGAAAAAAGTATGATGGGCTTTTAAAAAATGTGCTAGACTATATCCTTCTATGCGCACTCAAAATTGCACTCATGGCGCCTTTCATAATTCCCTTAAAACACAAAAACAAAGTAATCTTCAGTACTCAAAATTAACAACCCCAATAATATTTCATATTTCGTATCCGAGGTTAGACGTCAATGTAGAATTGCAAGCAAAGGTGCAAGCGGAAGGTGTTGCAGAAAGGCGCACTGTTGCGCGGATCTCTGACTCACTCCCTTTTGAACGGGATGGCGCCAGGGAGAGTGGCACAGCTGACTTCAGAAACGCATGTGGGGTTCGGGATATCGCCTCCCTGCAACAGGACTAACTGCATCTGTGATCGAGGTAACTGACCCAAATGAGTGCAGAGGCTGACGTCCTATTGGAACTAAAGAAACGCCTGGCAACAGCATGGGCAGTAAGGGTGGTTCTCGCCTTGACTTTGACTGTATTCTTGATTTCATAAACGGTCAATAAATTCACTCATGTTGAAAGTTTGTGTATTCAATAGTTGGGATGAAAGATTTCTTAGACTTACCTGTCTTGTCCCTACTGAAAATGATCCCGATACTTCTCCCAAGTGAAAATGACCCTAATTATGAAAGGGATCCCCTAACAAGCTTTTAAGGAGTAGCATGACCATTAGGAACATTTTCACGGGGCTGCGCTGGCTGCTCAAGGGCGCCTCTGGCATCAACATTTTTGGGAGTACGCTTTTAGGGGGGAGGGGGGGGGGAGTCGGCAAAAAGAGTGCTCTCTATACTCTTGTGAAAATACCCCTTACTGTCCTGTATGCTCCTTCCCCCATACGTAAAGCCGACGTGAGAGAGAAGGTCAAAGGTCAAGCTAAGACTCACATGGTCGGGCGGGAGGATCGGGCCGTCGCACGGGGACTTCGTCAGGTTGAGCAGAACAGCTCGCTCGATGTCTCGCCGGATCTTCGCTTCGTACCGATCCTTCGTCAGGCTGAGGGAGACGGAGTTGGGTTGATGGCAGAACTTTTTTTTTAAAGGGGGGTGGGGGTGAAATGGCAAATTATGATGGAAGTTATTCATTTTGAAAAAAAATATATATATATTGCTAATTATCCGCGATGAGAAAGATACTTCAAGCTACGTATGGTGAAAAATAGAAATAACATTTAGCTCCATGCCAAACGCAAATAGCAGATTCATTCAATAAATACATCAACAAACATGCAGATATGAAAAATACATACAATATAAAGACAAAATAATGAAAAAAAAACTCACTGAGTCCTTGAGCCAGACAACAAAAACAGCAAGAAAACTCACTCATTGAGCCCTTTGAGTTTGACATGAGGGTCCTGGTTGAAGATCATGTTGTTGAAGAGGTGCTCCTGCGCCCACCCGGTCACGTGCGCTCCCGCCGCGCCCGCGTGGAAGGCCCTGCTCACCTCGGGCAGCAGGGCGTCCCTCCCCTGCCGCTGCCTCGCGCCCGAGAGCCACCAGTCCCAGTCAGCTGTTTCCTGAGGGCGGGAAGGGGTCAGGGGCAGAAGGGGAGAGACGGAAGGGAGGAGGAAAAAGGGAGAATGAAAAGCTGAGGAGAAGGGGGGGGAAGGAGAAGAAGGCGTAAGGGGGAGGGGAGAGAAGGAAGAGAAGAAACGGGAAGAAAAGGCGGGTGTAGGAGGTAAGGAGCAGGAGTGAGGAAGAGAAGGAGAGAAGGGGGAAAGGAGGGTGGTTTAGGAAGAGAGGGAGAAATACGGGGCAAGGAAAGAAGGAGGGTGATGGGGATGTGGGGAGAAGAAGGCTGAAAAAAGGAGGGGGGCATGTAAGACGGAGGAAGGAAGGGAAAATGAGGGGGGGAAGAGGAGGGGGAGCAACAGATGGAGAGAAGGCAGAGACAGATGGTCAAAAAAAAAACAAACAGAAAAAAGTAAAAGCCAAATAACAGCCACGAAAAAAGAGAATAAATTGCACACAAACATCCGTTGTAAAAACCATTTTCACGCGTCCTATATTCTTCCACATTCATAACCATTACGCGCTTTTGCAAAACCCATATACAGAGAGCCACAATGTGAAACGGAACCTTTCTGAGGGACCTAAAATAGCTTCTTACTCTTACATATACATTTCTGGGAACCAGTACTAAAATGACACCTTCTGTACACCTAGTTTCAGGGAAACAATACTGAAAGGGACACCTATATACATATTTCCAAGCAAACAAAACGTAAATGAACACCTCCTATACACGAATTCTTTTTCAAGAGAGCATTACTAAAATGAACACCTATCAGCGAAGTAAAACAAAAAATGAACACACATTACCAGGAATCCATTACAATGAAGACACATCAACCGTAAATCATTCACAAGGACTCAACCATCCACAACCACAATAAAATACAGCCTCCTCATAACACATTCACAGCACCCTACCTACACCGAGACGAGACACGTATACATACATTTTCAGGGACCCAAAACTGAAATATTTCCTGCGCCCATTTCCGCTTCACCATCCACCCGAACTGAGGAAACATCTGAATCCTTCTCAGGACTGTAGGATCGTAGGCGACGTCAGGATAGCTGTTGGTGGAGAAGGCGTTGACGTGCGAGATCGTAGGATCCGCGTCCAGGAGCCAGGCCGTTTGTTGGAAGTAGCTGAGGGATAAGCGGGCGGTGTCAGTTAAGGGTAATGAGGTTGGGGCTGGTGTCAGTTCCGGCTGATGAGGTTGGGGCTGGTGTCAGTTCAGGCTAATGAGGTTGGGGCTGGTGTCAGTTCAGGCTGATGAGGTTGGGGCTGGTGTCAGATGAGGGTGATGAGATTGAGGGGAGTCAGTGAGTGGTGTCAGCTAAGTGATGAACAGGGAGCATATAGTCAGATATCTCCACTTCCATTTGTCCTTTTAAACCAAAAAATGAGCCTGACTTTTCCCTGGAGAAATCCGACAGCTGTTAATGGTAAGGAACTCAGCGTTATCAAATATGAGGGGAATTTTTGTGTTACTTCTGGTAATTATAACAATATCGAGTAAATTATACTAATAATTACGTATCTAGCTACACCTGATATTTCAAAGTGCACTCCACTTGACGTGATGACGTCATTAGCTCTGCCCCTTCATTTGACCCGGTCAATTAGCGATATTTTATTGTGTTTCCCAGTGTATTTTCTTTGAAAATTATTCAGTAATAACAAAAGTAGAAATATAAACGATAACGAAACCAAGAAAAAATTAAAAGAATATTCAATATATGCAGTGAATAAAGGCAAAGAGGCGGGGCTTAGCTCGGAAGTTGCCAACAAGGATTTTCATCAAGACGGAGCTACGTGGTTCGAATCAAGGTCTAAATAAGTACAGATCTCGTCACTAATTCATCAAAAACATTTGGAGTTCAAATATGCCATGTCCTCTGTGTTTATTTTACTTCTTAATTATGCCATATTTAAGCTGTAGAATGAGCATTACTAAACTTGAATGCGATATAGACCTACAATCGCTGACAGTCATTGCCTGTAAAATCTGTCCAATATGCAAATCGTTCAATATTCCGGAATATAAAATTACTTAAGTATTTGCTCATTTGCTACCGCTTTCTAATTATCTCCTTCCCAATCTACCATGCTCTATTCCCCCCGCCCCCCTCGCTCTCAGCTCACGCCCGGTGACGTCATAGGCCTTATCATCCGAAGCTGCGCAGAACTCCGAAGTGACGAGACCTGTGCTTACCTGTGCCTTGGTTCGAACTCCCTTGGTGATGAGGCTGGGAGCGACGTCGGTTGAGGTGACGAGGGTGAGGATGGAGACAGTAAGGAGGGCGAAGATGTAGTGGTGCCAGCAAGAGTGATGAAGATGGCAGCAGTGTAAGTGTGATGATAATTTAAAAACTTAATGAGATAAAATGTTTACAAGTATTTTATGCAGTGAATATGATTCGAAATGTTTGATCCATTTTAACACATAAAACAATACAGACGTTACTTTTAACACAGAAGAGCCAACAAAAATACGAAGATGAGCCTCACGATAAGAAATCTGGAGAAAGCAGTAAATCGTCTTCCAAGATGATAGCCTTGTCGACCTCTGGGAAGAAGTTGAACACGTTGTGAACGGAGAAACTGGGGAGGGAAGACAGTGTAAACACGTATGGTATACATAGAAACAACGATATAAGCATGTGTGTCTCGTGTTCTTGCTCTCTGAACATGTATGTGAAGTGAAATATTTATTGAAGTATATAATGTATCGGTTCTTACGATATATAGGGAGGGGTAATACGTCACGGTTCTTACGGTATATAGGGAGGGGTAAAACGACAGGGAAATAAGTAAGAGATTTTACCGGAAATGCATATTCAGGAGTGTAGTGCTGCCCTTCTCGCCCTGCGGTCGGTGGATCAGGACGTCCAACCTGCGCAGTGGCGTTGGAGACGAGGACGACGGAGGAGGCGAAGACGGAGCGAGGACGAAGTCGAAGACATGGAAGAAGACGAAGACGAGGATAAGGAAGAAGACAAAGATAAGTGTTAGGAAGGTGACGAAGACGAGGAAGAATACGAAGTCGAGGATAAGGAAAAAAACGAAGACGATGATAAGGAAGAAGACGCAGACGAGGAAGGAGACGAAGACAAAGACGGAAG
This sequence comes from Penaeus vannamei, assembly GCF_042767895.1. NCBI lineage: Eukaryota > Metazoa > Arthropoda > Malacostraca > Decapoda > Penaeidae > Penaeus > Penaeus vannamei. The sequence goes on along the minus strand of NC_091557.1, from coordinate 154,475 downwards.
CGACGGCAAAGACAAGGACGAAGATAAAGACGAGGAAGAATTCGACGACAAAGACGACGGAGGTGAGGCCGCAGACGAGGAAGAAAAACGAAGACAAAGACGGAGGCCATGACGAAGGAGACAGATAGGAGCGAGGACATCGACCAAGAAGAAAACGAAGCCAACGCGAGGACGAGGGCGTAGGGGAAGACAGAAGCGAAGACGAAGTCGAGGACAAAATTGAGGGCGAAGACTCGGACGTAGAGGAAGACGGAGGCAACGTCGATGACGAAGGACGAGGACAAGCGAGGGCGAGGACGAAGGCGACGAAGAAGTAAATACAGTCAAGCTTCGTCACAAAGTGAAATTAGATCAAACACGCTAGCACACATGATCAAATGCTTGGATTTTAGAAAAGTAAAATGCTTATAAGAAAATAAATCGTAGAATAAAAAAAACATTAGCAAACAGGTAAAACATAAACAGAATAGATACATAAGCAACTGAAGATAAACAACTACTTAATGGGCCACATCTCACCCGAACAACTTGGCTAAGCGTATGATCTCCTTCTGAGGTCCGTCTATGAGGACGAGAATGGGCGTTTGGGCTGCTCCGGGCGTCTCAAGGAGGTTCAGAAGTTGTCTGGAAAGAATAAACCAAAATATAAAGAAAAAACTAAATCAAAAAGAGAAAAAAAACGATTAATATAAAAAATAAATAAAAATAAAAAAAAATCCAAAAGAAAAAGACTTGGAAAAAGTACAGTTCCATGGCATAGCTATAGGCATGGGCATTAGCTACGGGTAGAGCTAGTATGCGCAGGACGGGTCTGCTCAACCTCTTACTGACCTGTAGAAGTTGAAGGGCTTGATGGCTGTCAGCATCGCCACCGGAATGACCTCGCGCATCTCGATCCTCGGCTGCAGGGGTTGTGGGACGTTATTTTGCTTTTCTTCGGTGGAAAGAGAGGGAGGGAGGAAGGGAGGGAGAGGAAGGGGGAAGGGAGGAAGGGAGGGAGAGGAAGGGGGGAAGGGAGGGAGGGAAATAGGGGGAGATGAAGGGGAGAAGGGAGGGAGGGAGAGGAAGGGAGGGAAAGAGAGGAAGGGGAAAAGGGAAGGAGGGAGAGAGAGGAAGGGGAGAAGGGAGGAATGGAGGGAAGGAGAGAGGGAGAGAGAGGAAGTGGAGAAGGGAGAGAGAGGAAGTGAGGTTGGGGAGAGAAGGGAGGAAATAGAAAGAGAAAGAGTCATACACAGAGATAGACAGAGGCAGCAGTATAGATAGAAACGGAGACAAAGTTGGAGAACAGAGAAACAGACGCGTCAGAAAGAAGAAGCAGACACAGGAGCAGAAAAAGAGACATAGAAAAAAAATGACAAATGGAAACAGAAAAACATAAAGGACATACCCCCACCCATATCCTCAGAACCACAATGAAAATACGACCTCGGATTCCCCATACTTACAGCAGAGTACCTGAGGCCGGAAGTGACCGGGTCGTGGCACCTGCAGAGGCGGATGTAGCCATCGTAACTGTCGCAGAATTTCCGCTGATCCGACATGGCGACGTCTTGGTGCCACGCGCACTTGGAGGCTAAAAAGAATAGGTCGAGGTTGATTGTCACTGTGACAGTTGATGGGATTGTTGTTGTTGATGTTAATGTTAATGTTAAGGTTGATGTTGATGTTCATGTTGATTATGTTTATGTTGAGGTTGAGGTTGTGGTGAAAAAGTGGAGGCTAGAGATCTATATTAAAGCCGGGAAATATGATGATAAACAATAATGCTGCGTTCGGAACTGCTCGTCTTGCTCGTCCAGGACCAGCAGGGCAAGTGGGCCGCGTTCGGAACCTCCAAGACCCTTTCTGCCGAGAATGCAACCGGCTCGAATGTAAATATTCACTCTTTTATCATACCGGTGTCTTTATTTTACACGGTGCATAGGTTTTGTAACTCCTTTGGCGCATATTTAACTTACCTGCAACTGACAAACAC